>NW_027115045.1:96177-117185 GCF_000696795.3 Halyomorpha halys
CAAATGATGACTCTTTATGTTGATTCACATTACTTTTTCCATTTCCTTTCTATACCGTTTCGTTATCATAAAATATAATTAATTAAAATTAAAATCTTTAATTATTTATATACCTAATTACTTTCTTTTTTGTTTCCATTTATTAATGTATATTATATAATATAAGATGAATAGACGTTTCATTAATGTATACAATTGTTAATATGGCTCATACTACACTTTTATATTTGAAGCCATAAACGATATTAACAAAAAAATAAATGCACTAATAATTTTGTCATTCCCTGAAGTCATATATATATATATATATATATATATAAAATATAAATTAAAACATTTTAATTTTTTTTTAATTACTTTTTCTCCATTGTACAGGAATAAATCATAAAAGGGATTTGTATGGGTGGAAATTACAGCTTTGAATCAGTTGTAGAAATGTTTGGATAAATTCTGAGGAATTCTGAACAATTAAATCTTCGCCCGATACCGACAGAAAAGATTCACCAAACAATAATTATTTCATAAGTTTATAACTACACCTTCAGATTTGTTCAATTAGCGCAACCTTTATTACAACTGTTGCATAATGGGACTCATAAAAATAACCATAATTTCCCCACACTTGTTTACAGCAACATTGGCGGGATTCCCTGGAATAATAATAGTAATAAGACAGGTCCTTTCATGGAAGATAACTTACAATTAGATGTTGAGGAAGGAATTCGCATTGTCATCTAGTTCTGCCTGATGGACTGCCACCTAAGCTAAGAAATAATTTCGCCATTAAAGTAAAAATGAAGGTCCTTACTTCTAATACCTATACAGGTATTTGTTCGCAACTATTAATTTAAATGATAGATACATCATTTCTGATTATAAATAGTAACATAATCGAGATTAGTGAAATTTCAATATTGCACAAAATACAGTGTAATCTGGACTTCGGTACTCCGAATAATCCAGTAACTTTTTTTGGATTACTCAGCAAGAAATAATTTTTTTGTTTAAAAATAAAAGTGAACGTGTGTATAGGACATTTTTAACGTCCACAGATTAGGACGTTAAAAATGTCCTATGCAGGTTATTGTAATTACAATGGAAAATTGAAAGTAGAATTCTTACAGTTTCGATATCGGGTAATCTAATTTCTATAGAGTGTTCATAATATAATTTGTTGGTAAAATTAATTGTAGAAATAAGTATAATACAAATTTTGTTGTTGAAGTCATTTTGTTTTATCACGTTTCAAATAAATCCATGCGAAAAGTATTTTTTAAACTTATAAATGAACAATTTTGTAGTTTTATAACATTGTTATATTTATAACAAATTAAATCATCACTGAGCATTACTGGGGATGAAAAAGAAAACATTTTTTTAATTTATGAAATTTTTTAAAAAAATATTCTAATAGCATTTGAATTTTTTATACATCCATTTATAAATTCATTTATTTGTATTCCCATTATTTATTATTTCCAATCTAAATATATTTATTTATTGAATATAACTACTGCGTGACATTGCCTATTTCTTCAATATTGTTAAATGTAAACAGTTTCTTATATATATCGTTATTACTATAAGAATTTAGAAACTTTAGGAATTTTTCAATCGTTTTTGATCAGCAGGGCATTCCAAAATGATATGTTGTAGGGTTTATTTTTGTTTAAATTAATCGCATTTCGCAGAATTTTTGACTCCATTATGTTGAAGGTATACTTTGCATAATCCATGATTTGTTCTAAATCTAGAAAAATTCTTTACTATATCATTCGACAATTCAATTCGAAAAACAAGAGCTTGAATTTATGAAACTTCAAACTTTCAAATTTCCAATAAAATTTGTAAAAAATTAAATAAATAAAAATATTTGTAAAAATACCAAAAACTCAAATTTCCGAATTTTTTGACACCATTTTTTCCTAATATTTTCTTTAATCTGAACTTTTCAGTAACCCAAACAACCCCCTGTAACAATTAGTTTGGATTACCGAGATGTATAAAAATAAAAAAAATAATTAGTTAGGGTCGGATATTCTGATTTGAATTGAGAAATACAATGAAAGAGTAGAAATTCCAAGCATTAAAAAAGTAATAATAAATTAAATAATCGGTTCAAACATTTTTACAACTGCTAATCCAAGAGTTGATTACCGTAAATGTAGATTGTTTAAATTAAAAGTAATTATCAAGAAAAAAATCAATTTAATTAATAAATGTACACAGATGTGTATATAGCCTTGATGAGGGCAACTAGGTCTTCTTTAGTCAGTGTTTAATTTTGTCGGAATTAGTTCCTTCAATGACTACAGTTAGACTTACCCTGACATACTTCTAGGTCGTTCATAATTGCTAGTCTGCATGGAAATTATAGTTCTCTGCACCTGGACGTTTTCGAGTTACGATATGTACCGTTTATAATTATTGTCTACGAGAATATAAAAATTCATTTCTTGGTATCATTGTTGTCCTTGTTTCGTCTATAAAGAATTTTGAGATTTATTTTTGTTTGCCCTGTTTGCCCCCAGCCATACTACCAGTGTATACCCGCCTTCAGCGGAGATTGTAATTATTCTTATAATTCCTATACGGCAAACAAAGATATAATTTGTATTTTGTATATATATACCTATGTATTATATATTATTGTATTTTGCATTTAAATGAAAATAAAGAGGTTTTGAAAATAAAAGTAAAAATATATTTTCGGATAGATTCAAAGAACGCCCACTACAACAGAAATACAAGTCAAAAACTCCTTAAAATGTAGGCCACTAAAGAAGAAGGAAACAGTGCAGGATATATATTCACGCTAAAAACCATAAATGAAATTCAGAAATATTATGAAAAAAAAAATTCTATAATTTTAATTTCTATAAATTTTATAAAATAGTGCAATTAGAATAATATTATATTTTAAATTATGAAGAATATGGTCAAGGGTGTGGTCACAAGAAAACAAAAATATTTTACAAATATTCATTTGCTTACGTTTTGCTCCACTTTGTTGAGCATCATCAGGGCTAAAATGATACAAAAAAAATATTTTGACACAAGAGGATAAAATCCAAAAGGTAAGGTTAAAAGTATATAAATATAAGTGAAAACAAAATAATATAAAAATGAAAAAAAAGAATAATTAAAAAAGTACAAATATAAAATAAACAATGATAAGAACATAAAAAATTACGCAAACTATTAGGTTAGAAAAAGAAATCGGCAAATTAATAGTTGTTAACTATTTTTAAGCTCCTGACCATCTTCTTTATAATTTGAATAATTACAGTAAATTATTTATAAGAATAATTTACTGTAAATTAAAAAAACTAAAATTATTTATAGCTTATACTAAGTAGAAAGATTTTTAAAAAAAATTAAACATAATTATACTGAGGATTGACCTAAAATTTGATGATTAATACCACTGTATAATTTCTATACAGGCTGTTTGTATTAGATTATCCAAGTTAACCCAGTTATTATTAGGTCTCAGTGAATAATTATTTTATATCATAAATGTTAACGAAATAATACAATAAAAAAACTTCCCTTTGTAACCACAACCCCTCCTAATGTTTCTATACTCCATACTATCCAGTGTGCCTCTTCCGTATGCACATTGAAAATCCTCATATTCAAAACATTTGTTCACAATTGATATATGAGAGGCACTAGGTAAAAATATTCTTATTCCATTTCAGAAAATACTTCAAAGGTCTATAAATTAGTTACAAGAAACATCATGAAACGATAAAACAAATTATATATTTCTTTCAAGAAATGACCAAATTTTGGTGAATTGGCAGAAAATAGACAATATCCATTTTTATCTTGGGGTTCTTTTATACACTCGCTAAATACAGAATAAATAATCAGGGTTTCGAAACTTGTTGTTTGTTTCTTTTTTAATGAATAAAACATGCATTCATGTACTCAATAGGCAATTAATAAAAATATGAACTATAATAAAAAGGAAATTACAATTTGTATTTAAAAGTACATGTGTTTAACGATAAAAATAATAAATATTGTTTATTTTTAACCGTAGATTCAATGTGATAAGATGGTAATTTAAGTAATAATGGACACAAAGAACTTATTCAGGGCTAAAAACAAAAAGAGATAAAAACCATAGTATACTGAAAAAAACAAAACAACAACAGTGTATCAAAAAATTAATAAGAAAAAAAATGATACTAAAAGGAGATAAAATATAATATTACAAATGTTAGAATTCATTCAAAAAGATAAAGTAAAAAAACATTGAACATATTAAAAAAGAAAGAAAAGAAAAATTACAGTGACCTATGTAAATAATGAAAAAAAATATTTAATTAACACTAGGAGAAATATGTGAAAGTAAGGAATATATATGATTTAATGAGAATTATATTTTATTTTATCTTCACTTCTTTTTTTTTCTCTTCATCTTTTTCTTAAATTTACTTTTTTTTCCCATTAGATATCAATTACTTATTTTGTTAAATCCGTACATTTTGTTTTATTTTTTATTAACTATACTTATATCTTTTAATAAGAATTATTATTTTAACCTATTTATTTTATCTTTTTATTTATAAAATTGTATATAGTTAGAGGTGTCTTTTGTATGAAACTATAGTATAATCAACAGTTAAAAAAAAAATGTACCTCTTACATTAACCATGTAAAGCCTACCAGGCCGATCTGGTATTAAATAAATAAATAAAATAACAAATAACGAAAAGCATGAAAATATTAAATAGATAAAATAAAAAGAAAATAAAGATTTATATAAGTCATAAATTATAAATGAAAAACGTATATAAGTTATAAGGGGTAAGTATGAAAATTACTTACAATCGGCACAAATTTTTTTTATTATTATTATTTATTTAATGTAATTTACAACTGTACAAAATAATACAATAGGTAAATATGTTGTATGTTTCATATACACATGAAAACCTTGGGAAGGAACCATCCATTGGTGGTACTTCAAACATTAATTTAAATTAGAAGGTCCTGTGGCCATCTTCTTTACAGACGCCTCGAAGGATTATCAGGGATTGTTAAGGATGAAAAATTAAGAATTAATGGGTTAGGATGGTTAAGGAGTTTGGAATGAAAAGACGTATATCTGTTTTGGGATGTTAAGGTCTTTGTGAATGAGTTTATTTGTAACGTAATAAGGAGCATCAAGGATTTTACGTAGGATTTTGGACAATCGGCACAAATAAAATGTTGATTTATATTCAAGAACCCCCGAACATCTTCTTCTCATATTAAAAAAAACAACTAAAAACTCAACTAGTATGTAAATCTTATATGAACATTGAAAGGTCTTTAAAGGTAATTTTTTTTTAATTTACCCAGGCTCATTGATTAATTAAGGTTATTTAAATAGACTATTAAAAAAAAAAATCAAGAAAAACAAACTTCAATTTTCGTGTAATAAACAAGCGTTTAAGGATTAACATGTGAGAAGAGAAGACAAAGTCTGATTAAAGGAAGACTAAAACCCTTTAAAGTCTTAGCTAAAGACTAATGGAACTTAGCCGAGGGGAAGAAGGAGTCGGATTGTGAATCAGAATAACGAAGGGTTGTCAGTTTAAACAGGGCTCTAATCTCCACAATACTCCCATGATTGCAAGCATTTTTTTTTGTCTGGTAGGGGGGGGGGGCGAATTGACAAGGACACCTGATGGTGTTGTAGGAGCAAACAGAGCTGCTCTCTATAACCTGGTTACCGAAACTCCCCCCAGCCGCTGCATCGCCTAATGCAGTTACCCTCCGTTATTGTAAGCTAACCTCCCAGTTAGCAGGAAGGGACGGAGGGCGATCACAATACTGGAAGATTGTTATTCGGCCCGAAATTGAGGAGGGTTGAGAAAAATTCAGAGGTAAGAATACCTCTAAATTGTCTCCAACATGTGTTTGGAATGGTAAAATCTTCGATAGAACCAGACAAACAACGAATTGATTTTAAACATTCATCAAGAGTAAAAGGCTCCAAATCAAATCAATCAACCAAATCAGATAAACAAATTTTCCATAAATAACAAGTATCAAGTATCTTTTTTTTTATTTTTATTTATTGATAATTATAAATGTATAGCATAAAAATACATCTCGTAAACGTGATATTAGTTATATTACAATGGCATAATACATACTTGTGGAGAAACTGACCATCGGTAGTACTTAAATATATATATTTTTTTTGTTGATATTACTTTTTTATTTATAGATAGATATTACAATCTGCCTCACAGTTGTGGACAATAGGTAATAGCGATGAATGATCACATTCATACTAAAATAAAATAAAGTAAGAATAAAAATAGATGAATAAAAAAAACATAAAATAAATAAATTAAAGGAAATAATAATGAAAATAATATAATCTCTAGTCGTATTTACACTCTTATATACAATATTTACACAATCGACCTGAGGATCCCTGAGCCCACTCTATCCCCATCGTGTGGGTGGTAGGGCAGAGCTCATAAGATCCCAGCGCATCCCTCTCATCGCATCACTGGTAGTGAGCCAGTGCATGCGGAGCAAAGTCTCTTGGCCACTGTCGTTTCAACTTTCTAGGTGGGCTGTAGGGATGGGTGGAACTAGATAAGGTTTGAACCAAAGGATTAGGATGGTTGGAAAGGGCACTTAAATATTAAATAATATTCTATATTAGAAAGCCTTTAGGCCATCTTTTTTTCAGTCGTTTTTGAGGGTAGTCAGGAACAGAAGAGAAAGTAAGGTTACAAACTGGTTAAAGACTTCAGAATGGAAGGATTGAAATCTGCTACAGGATTGGCAACATCATCTTTATGGATGATTTTATTTAGTCTTATTATAGTCATGTATATCAGTCTTTTAGAATAGACTAACATACCAGGAAATGCTTCGCACTTGCTAGCTTTAGTTCAAAGTTTGATATAAATTAATATATTAGTTATTTAAACATTGGATTAATAATTTAATTAATTCTTATTATATATATTTCGTTTATAGCGGTAAATAACAATTTTTTTTTAAATTAACAAAAATATAGTTATAGTAAATAATTTTAACGCTTGACCTGAGTGGAGGGAAGGTTACAAGCATCGTTGTGATAAATTTTTACAAATAAGTGACTGTGATAAAGAATTTTAATTTTTGTTTTAATGTGAAAATTGACTAATTAGGTAATTAGACATAATGTAGGACATGTTTATTAAACAAAAAATATGTTACCTAATGTTTTATTGTTTCATAGAGTAATTGTTGAATTGCCCTGGGCAGAATAGTCTGCATGAAGTTGTGTTTTAAATTATTTAGTTTAAAAATTGTATTAAGGTGAGATAAATTATAAATAATATTGTTAAGTAATTTGAGTTGTTAGGATCATAGATGTAATAAAAGCTGTTTTGTGATAGATTGTCCCTGAGAATGTCCGAATTGGCCGAAAAGAAAATGTTTTGAGACTATAATGGATAAAATTTAAATTATTTATTTAAACAACATTAACCAGTCCCAATACAGTATTTAAGATTATAAATATATAGAATGTTTAAAGTAAATAATTGTACAGAATGAAAATTAATAAAAATAAAGAATATAAAGTAGTGGAAAATAAAATGAATATATAGATAATTAATTATGTACGTAAAAAACATAATTAAGGAAATAAAAATATATTAGCATAATTTTTATTAATACTAATAATACAAGTTAAACAACTTTTAATTAACTAAATTTATACAAGCTAATACATTTTGTAATAAATATTTTAAATATTTATATATTTTGTATATCAATATCTAGTAAGTTATTCTATCTTCCATTAGCTAAATACATCTATCGCAGTTTTGGTAATAAGTTATTTATAGTAGTTTAGGTAAATGTTGAAGTACAATTAGATCCCAACTGAAATTGACAGAACAGAGAGGACATGTGTCTTGCATCTTTGAAAACGTAGGGCAACCTACAGGTTAGGCTGTTTGAACAGTTGTCATCGGCTGTATTTTGGTTTCGATTCCTCTTTACTCAGATCTAAATGAATTACACATCTTCTACAGGAAATTTTATATTAAAGTAACTGAACTCTGAACCTAAGTTTGTACATCGATGAAAACCGATATCTAAATATTTAAAAAAAAAAAAAATTTACTTCATATCAACAAAATAAATCTATAACAGAAAGATAGTCCGTATAGAGGTCAATAAAGGTTCAAAACAGTAATAAAACTAATTAATGGCAACCAAAATGTTTCGCCCCACTTTGTAGTGCTTCGTCAAGGCTAAATGAAAACAAGATACAAACATTGTAAGATGTGACCGGAAAATTAGAATACTTATAGAAAGAGAGTTTTTTTTTTTTTTTTTTTTTTTTTTTTTTTAAGAATCTGAACTTAAGGAAATATAAATATTGACGAACATGAAATTAATTAATAATATATTCAACTATGTGTGATAGAACTCTAAACATAGAACTACAGTGATAAATCGTAGAACAGAGAAAAAAACCTATCTTTAAGGCATTTGTAATTATTTCTAATAAGAATTGTTCTACTATTTATTACTGTTGTTAAATGTTTACAATTCTATCACACCTGGTTGAATATATTATTAATTAGTTTCCTATTATTCTATATTTATATTTACTTAAGTTGTCTTTTTCTTTAAAAACAAAATATGGATAATTCCTTGCTCTCTTTGTATAAGTATTCTAATTTTCCTGACACATCTTAAAATGTTTGTATCTTGTTTTTAATTAGTCCTGACAAAGTCTTACAAAGTGGTGCAAAACCTTGATTACCATAATAGTAATAAAACTATTTTAATTACTATTTTGTATCTTGATTACTTTTTTTTTTACTATTTTACTGCATTTATTGATAGTTACGAAATTTTTCTATTTAAAATAAAATCTTGCAATAGTAATAATAAGAAGCATAAAAAATCTGCACTGTAACAACCCATTAAACATCATGGGTTTGGTACTGCATTGCATGCATGTACATTAAACTTATAGTTTAATAAATCCCTAATTTTTTTTTAATTTATTTAATTAAAAGTATTAACTAGCTATTAAGCTTCGTTCCGACTCAGTTAATTTGGTTTCGTAGGTGAATATGTAATTCGGCTGTGACGCGCAGTTTCTTTTACGTCATGAACCTGTCCATTATAATCTTGACCTCACCTGTGAATTCGAGGGGCATGATGGCTTGATTTGAATTTTTTAAAATTAGATTATGATGGATAAAATACAAAATTAATAAAATAATAAATTATTTCTCACTTTTTACAAAAATAAATCATGTTACGGTACATTTTTAATACGTTAATGTTAATTAATCGTTTTGTAAAAATAAGTGTTATTTTTCACTTCCAAACATGAAACATATTTAGAGACATAAAAAACGTTGGAGTCACCTTTGACCAACACCTCTCCAGGAATAATCATATTTCCCAGATTACCTGTAAATCCATAACTGTACTTAAAAAAATCCGTGATTCCATTCCTCAGAATATCCATTAGCTCCTATTATCTATCCTCTCTGGTTTTCTCCTGCTTCGACTACAGTCTTGGTCTATGGAGGGCTATCTGAGCCTACCGAAGAGACTCATGAACTACTTTGTGAGTTCTATCTTTGGGTTTCCCAGGCGCTCTCAGGTCTTCCGCTGGTATACCGAGTTGAAGTAGCCCTATCTAACCTGCTTGGTGTTCGTATTCCAAGTTTTAAAAATTAAACAAACGACCTATATCCTTGATCTCCTTAATCTATGATCATATATCCATTCATTTAACACCAGATCCCAATTCATCTAAATATGCCCTCCAATAGAACCGTCTCCTTTAGTAAATCCTTCGTTATATGTACTTCTGGAATTCTCTTCTTATCTCTATTTACCAATCCACATCTATCCTTTCCTTTAAATAACACCTATTCCTTCACCTACTGCACAATCTTATCTCTGCATCATTGTGAGCTATATTTACAGCCGTTATTGATTAATACTATAAAGTATAATTTAACTTAGGGTTTTTATGTTATTTCAACGATATACTTAAACAGACATCCTTAATTTATGAACAATGTATTTATTCTTAGGGGACATATGTCCCAGAACATTTTTTTTTTTTTCATTTCATTTAATTTCTGGCAAATTTCATGCAGTTTAAAATATTGAGGGAGATCCAAAAATGAACGAGTCGTTAAGAGTGCTGAAGTAGCGGGGATGGAGGTATATATAAATAATAAGGGCACTTAGGAGATATATCCCCGAACGAACGTTATTGAACCAACCAACGATACAGTAATTGGGCAGGTAAGCTTCTTAACGTTTCCATGGTAGCAGAAGCTCTTCACAAAACTCCCACAATGCAGATAAAAGAATTATAGCCCGATTCAAATGGTCAGATTTTCCCTTCTCTCTCCCTTATTTAAAATTTTTTTCAGCTTTTTACCCCTCATTTTCACAAATAATACACTCATTTTTTACCGGCAATAATATGGAACCCCTTTGACTGTATAAATACAGTAAATTAGAAATGGTTTAAAAAAAAAAAAAAATATAGCCACATATCATCAAGACATGACATTTAGCCTAATTTATAACTTTTAATTAAATAAAAATATCAATTTCATTTTAATAATCCAGAAATTTTAGATATTGTTAATAATAGTAGGAATAGAAAAATAATTGAATCAGTACATATTACAAAAAACATTGGCAAAGCAATCAATTATAAAACTGATCCAAAAACTTTAGGCAAACATTATATGGATATTATAAATAAATTAACTTTTTAGTTTTTATGTGGTTTTATATAATATAGAATTAATTTAGTCATTTTTGTTTGTTATTGTATAAAAAAAGTGTTTATAATTATTTAAAAAAAATAGTTTTATATAATAAAGAGAAAGACGTGGTTTTTGAAAAATTGTTAATTTTAGTTTAATTGTTCATCTTTGTGGTAATAGAGGTAGGAGTAAAGTGTTTTATAGTCTATATGGTTGTTATCATAATGGAAGATAACCTTCAGGGAGGTAATTATTCTCCTAAAATGTTTTTATTCATTAAATGACAATAATATTATTAAATATTAGCAAGAATGACAATAAAGGAGATAATTATACGTTATACATTGGTTATTTTTATCAGGTAAATAGTTTTGAAGTATATATTACATATTAGTATTGTTGTAAGCGCATGTTATGGGTTTTTGTTGAATTTGGTTTTATAGCAACCTGAAGATGGGGGATATTTCCCGAAACGTTGTTGCTGATTATATGAAATAAATTATTGCAGTTGAAAAAGGAAGAATTGTGTCATTCACCAAATCCAGTTTAAAAATATATATTATTTAAAAACAGAAACAAATTATAAAAAATTAAAATAAGAAAAAAGTATTAATAAGCAATGAATAAATCTATACTGCTACAACCCAAGGTCAGTGGCGCAGTACTTTTGTGAGGCTGTACTGTTAATAGACCAACGATTGTGCTAGGAGGTGATTAGATCAAAATCACGCTGGCTGGACCGGCAGATTTATACTTAAGAACTCTGCCACAGCCGAATTCGAACGAGTCCTTGGAGTGTATAGCACAATGCCTATTATAGGAGTTACCCACTCCCATATTTAGGTTTTAATAAATTAATATCTGTTCTAATTACTTTATGATTGAAATGTAAACATTAAAATTTAATTATATTATTTCAAAATTTTTTGAGACAAGGTAATTATTTATTAAATAAATCAAAAATTAGTATCCAATTCTGTCTCAACACTTTATTTTTCACTAGTTCAACGTTTCGGCCATTCTAGCCATCTTCAAGGATATCTTCAATACAATCTCTTCCTCACATTAATTTAAAATTTCTTTTGCAGGCTATTCTGCCCAGGTCATATTCTTTATTATAAGTTCAAAACCTATTTATTTAAAATTTAAAATCATTAACATTTAATTTTCCTCTATAAGATTATCAACAATTAAATTCACCACCATATAACAGAGGTTTGTTATATGGTGGTGAATATTAGAAGGAAAATTAAATGTTAATGATTTTAAATTTTAAATAAATAGGTTTTGAACTTATAATAAAGAATATGACCTGGGCAGAATAGCCTGCAAAAGAAATTTTAAATTAATGTGAGGAAGAGATTGTATTGAAGATGGCTAGAATGGCCGAAACGTTGAACTAGTGAAAAATAAAGTGATGAGACAGAGTTGGATACTAATTTTTGATTTATTTAATAATTAAAATTTAATTGTGTGAGCCCCTTCTACTGAGGAAGCTAGATGCCAAGCCTATCCTAATTCTGGAGGTAACCACTCTTAATAACATTTGAAACGAATGTTTACATTTCATTAATAAAGTAATAAGAACATATATTAATTCACTTTACAACCTAAATAATTCATAACAATAAAAATATTTAAAATCTGAATATCTCATAAAGGAATCGTCAACGGACATCCCTTCCTAGATTGTTTTATTGTTTTGAAATTTTTTATTCATATTTTTAGTTACAAAAAAAATATGAAACACCCTCTGTATTTAAAATATACAGGATATTTTAATCCAGAGGATATACTATCCTAGATTGTATTAAATCCAAGATTAAACTAACCCTAAAACTATATAAATTAATTGTTTTAAATCACTGATTTTTTTCAACAGAAATTCATTATTTTTTTTCCTATTTATTTATTCCAATTTACAACTGTACTTACAAAAAAAACACAATAAGTTAATTTGATGTAATATAAAAATGGAGTGATATATAGGCATGTAGAGAAAGTACCACTCTAATCATATTTTCACACTAGAAGGTCTAGAGGCCATTTTCTTTTCAGGCGCCCCTGGCGTGGGATTGTCAGGAATAGAGGAGTAAGCAAGGTTAGAAACTAGAGGGTTTGATGGTTAGAGAGTTTATAATGGAAGGATTGATATCTGGTTCGGGCCAAATGGAACATTAAGATCTTTATGGAGGATTTTATTAGTGACAAAATAAGGAGCTTTGAGGATTTCATGAAGGATTTTGGATTGGATACGAGAGGAATTCGAAGATTTAGTGGAGCCTCAAAGCTAAACTCCTTATGTCCAGATAGGCCATATAATAGTCATAAATCGGAAGTTTAGAACGTTTGTCGAGTAAGTGCTGTAATAATCGAAATCAACGTGTAAGTTCCTGTATTTTTAGTCTTGTGTGAGGATTCCAAGTTAGTCGTTTAATTAAATTAATTATTATATTAATTTATTTTTTTTAAGTCCTAGAATAGTTGCATCAAACTATAGGTTAGGTTATGTTATGTCTAATTAGTATACTAATGATTTAATATGTTCTGAAGTTTTGGTCTTATTAAGCCACCATTTATCTTAACGATGATTGTTCAAGACATCTAAATGATTTATTTACATACATAGTCCGTTCCACGAACAAAGAGAAATCGAGTAAACAAGAACACGTTTGTATTGCTTGGTTTCTATTTAAAAGATTTTCATGAGTAAAGTATAAGACTACAACCTTCTCCAGCCTGATTGGATATTTTACAAAATCTGTATTTATATTTCAAATATGGAGGAAAACTTCGTTATAGTCCTACCTCGTGAACGACCCAGCCTCTATAACGCATAACACTGGAGCTTATAAGAACATATGACATATAAATTTGTCCTAGCTTCTTGTTCTCTCTTATACATTATTCACAAGTGATCCTATCCTACACATCATGTAGGACATAAAACGAAACGAATTTATTAAATCCAAATCATAAAAAAAATCACTATCTCTTATAACAGAAATGTTACCTGCAAGCTTGAAGGGTATCGAATCCGTCCTTTGATGGTCAATAGCAGAATGGAACGGAAAAGGTCTCGGCCCAAAGTGGAAAGGATGGAAGGACTGGTGCCCTGAAACAAAGGTTTATGCAATAATTATATAATAATTATAACTATAAGTACTGCAATATTTTCGTTTTAATTACTAATAATAATTTAAGTAATAATAACATGTATAAATTATTATTATTAATAGTACAGCAACATTTTAAATTCAATATATATACCATACCATTAACAATATATATTTTAAAAAAATTAAACAACTCATAAAGGGTCAAGGGTGCTGTACTACTACTATTATTATTATAATGCTTATTACTATTATTATATTACTAATTACTATTGTTATTATTAATAATAATATAGCAACATTTTGATTTCAGTATATATAGCCATATGTCATTACTATTACAAGTATATATTTAAAAAAAAAAATTAAAAAACCCATAAAGGGTCAAGGGTGTTGTACTCATACTATTATTATTATATCACTTATTATTATTACTATTATTATATTACTTATTCGCTGTATAGCACATTCCTTATTAATATTGTTATTATTACTAATAAGACAGCAGCAATTTGATTTCAGTAATATAGCGATATGCTATACTATTACCAGTATATATTTTTAAAAAAATTAAACAACCCATAAAGGGTCAAGGGTGCTGTACTACTACTATTATTATATTACTTATTACTATTGTTATTATTAATAATGATACAGCGACATTTTGGTTTCAGTATATATAGCAATATGCCTTACTATTACTAGTATATATTTAAAAAAAAATTAAATCTCTACCGTTATGACCCATGAAGAGTTAGGAGTGCAGTACATTGTAAGGAAGTAGATCAACGGTTGTGCAAGGAGGTGATTTGGTTAGATTCACTCTCAACCGCCACATTTTTACCCATTTAAGAGTACCCATCTAATGACAGGTGGATCCTGGAAGGTTTCCGAACCCATAGAGCTGACTCAACGCCTCAAAAATAATTATCTGTTACAGCCGGATTCAAACCCGGGTTCTTATTAGATAAGAGTTAGTATTCCATTGCCTTACCAATGAGCTACTTACTCCCACCAGTGTATATTAATTACAATAATTAATAACTTTATAAATAATCTGTTGTTTTTTTTTCATAGAAAGTTACCATTATTATATTTATAATATTACTATATATACACTATTTTAAAGTTAGTTTATTATATTATTACAGTAATTTCATACTTGTCTTGGACCTAGGTTCCCTGGGCCCATCCACCGTAACCTTTATCGCTTTATTGTAGGTGGCGATTTGCGGCGGGCAGGAGTTGACGATTATTGATAGGGTGAAGCTCTTCCCTGCAAAAATAAAATTAATTAATATCATTAGTTTTTAACATAATGTTTTATTTACTTACTGAAATTTACAACTATATAACATAAATATACAACAAGTAAGAGTGATGTTACAATGGTATGATGTAGTCATGTGAAGAAGCCAACCATTGACAGAACTCTAATATTATTTCTAGAGCAAAAGCTCTTCAGGATATCTTATTTTCAGATAGCTAGAAGGATTATATGGTATTGAAGAGAAATCAAGGTTAGAAACAAGTGGCAACAAGAAATATTTAGATCATTATGAATATTATTTGTGATATAGTTAAGAGCCTTCAGGAATTTACGAAGTATTTTAGATTGTAAGCATTGAATACGAATTCGATGGTTTAGTGGAGCCCCAAAGCTCAATTCAAAAACAAATATTATGGTCATGGTAATAATAATAATAATAATAATAACAATAATAATCATTATTTATCTTAGGATTGACCCCTTTAGAATAATATACATATGTCAAAATTAGGCTTTAGAGTAATATACAAAATAAAAATGAAATTATAAAACGTCATAATATATAATGAAAATAATGAATTTGAAAAGATAGACATGAATAACAATAATTAATAGAATATATAAAATAAGATTTTACATAACAGAGCAAATAAAATAACACCATATGTGATATCATAAGACATAAGATGACTAACTTATGAAAATAAATAAAAAGACAATTAAACTAAAAATAATAAATGAAAAAGTACAATTTCTGCCAATATACATATTTACAAGTATAAAAAAAAAAATCTGAAACATTAAATACAGAGAATATATAAACCTTATTTGAAACTTTCAATTGTTATTCTTCCAGAATCGGGCGGACAGAAGGTGGTCGAAGATACGGGATTTGAAGGTTGGAATGGTATTAGAACTACGAATGGATTTAATACAAGAGCCCAAGAGGAAAACAAGGGTCAGTTATTTCACCCCAATTTTAGATTAATTTAATGAAAACTATGTAAAATAAAAAATGGCGACTTTTTCAAAACGTTAAACATAATCAATTTTTCATTCGGACTGTATCTTTAAAACTACCAATAACAATAGAAAATCAACATTGTTTAAATTAGAGTAAATTTGCTAAACTGTAAGCCATAATAGAGCTATTCACGTCCAGTAGTTCTCGAGAAAAATCTTTTTTAAAAAGCAATATTTCATAAAAATGTTGTACAGAACGTACTGAATGATCAGTAATCGATATCTCAAAAACAATTTGACGTGCAGACGTCTATTAGCACTCACATTAAAGCTAGTTTAATGGGCTATGAAGTGGTTAATGACGTTTATTGTCGTAGAAGTAGTAGTTTTCATGATATCTGCTGAAATAAATTGATTTATAGGATACATTTTTTAAAAAACTTTATCTTGGAAAAAATTTAACGTAAATAGTCTTACGGTGCATATTTTAACAAATTTAATCTACTTTAAATGTTGATATTCTTCCTACACTTAGTAGTTTTAAAGATAAGAGGCTCTGAATGAAATTTTTTTTTTAACTATTAATAGCCTATATTTTTTATTACACTTAATTATACCTGGCAGGCTCATTATTTTCGACTAATGATTATACATAGTTTTCATTAAAGTACCTCATTCATTACCACGAAAAGAAACACAGAAAAGAGCTAGGGAAATTTCCGAGAGAGCAACTTCCTCCACTATAAATCTCAATGCGCACATACCTGTTTATACATGACGTGTAAAAGAAAAATAAGCAACTTAAGATATGAACAGATTTAGATCCGTCTTCTAATGTCTTGACATGAGTACTAAGACAACTTTAGAATCCATTGACCCAATCATCACCCTCCAAAATTCTCCAAACTAATATTGAATAATTAATGCTTAAACCACCCCGATGGTGCAGTCGGCGAGGTTTGCATAATGCGCATCCAAACAGATATACATATTAGGAATATTGTATGCGCGCTTATGTCAATGGCCGAAATTGCGAATCAGTGTTCTGCAAACTCACTCCTCCGAGTCCGGGCTTAATTCACAATTTAGTTTAATGACAACCATCGGCCAATTACTACAGGAAATGTGAAATGTAGCCGGATATTTAGGACCTCTCTTCCCGGACGGGAATATCCAATAATAATTTAGCCCTCTACCGAAACATAACCGACTAAAATGAAGATTGACATTTTGAAACCGAGGACACGAGGATATCATAAGCCGAAGAGTATTCTATCAGTCATTAATGTACATGACAAATGCAACCCCCTGTAATGTATATTAATAAACTACCTTTATGAACATTTGAGTTAGGAATATGTTAAACAATAATTTAAAAAAAATTATTTTATTAATTAATTTTTTTTTTTATATAATACTTATGAAACTAAATCTTTTTTTTTTATTATCTTTATTTCTTATTCATCTGTGTGCGATAATTTCGGAGTCTTACATTCCACAGTTTCCTCATTAATTTTATCTATATGATTATATTTTATTATAGTAATGATTTGCCCATTTGATAATTAAAGTCAAAAATACAACTCAGCATACATGCATATAATAAAAAAAAAAAATAAGTAATCAAAACAAATATAATAAAATGATAAATTTAAAATAAAGTTATTACTAAAAAAAAAAATAATTGAGATAAAAAAATTAATAGTGCATTGAGATATCAACATCAGTAAATAAGCAAAGCTAAAAAAGTGGCAATTTTAAACCTTTGGGAGAAAACAATAATTCTCAAAGCCGTTTGTAACGTACTTACAGGGATGTCTTTTGGACAGCATTGACAGCCTTCATCAACACGTCACTGGGGTACCAAATTCATCCTGGATATTTTAATCCACTATATCAGCTAATTCTTGTGAACATGTCACAGCCGATAAGGTCATCTTTGTCAGAATTTGTCCTAACAGCGTTAGGGTATAAATGGATTATTCTTCGTGAGTTATTTCTGTTTGTTAACTTTCTTCTTCCAAACAATTTAAAAAGTTAAAAATTTAAATGAAAATACATCAAGTACATTTTATGTAAGATTAAAATGTAGTGATACATGCATATAGAGAAACTACCTATTGGTAGCACTCTGACACTATAAAGTCTCGAGGCCATCTTCTTTTCAGCCCCCTCTGAGAACTGTCAGGAAGAAGCAAGATTAGAAACTAGAGGGTTTTGATGGTTAGGTAGTTTTTAATGAAAGGATTTATATCTAATTCGGAATAGATCGTTTATATATGGAACATTAAGGTCTTAATGGATGATTTTATTTGTGACAAAGTAAAGATCACTAAGGATTTTGGATTGTAAGGATTGGGTACGAGAGGAATTCGAAGGTTTAGTGGAGACCCAAAGCTCAACTCCTTAGTCCTTGTAATTGATAGGCCTTATAATTGTCACGTAAATCAATCTTTTGTAATAAATTGGAAGCTTAGAGCGTTTGTCTAGTAAGTGCTGTAATAGTGAAAATCGACGTGTAGTTTCCTGTATTTTTAGTCTTGTGTGAGGATTAATTAGTGAAAAAGACGTTTTTCCAGATGAAGTCCAACGTAGCGGATCTGTTGTGCAGTAGTAGTAAAAAAAAAATACTAAAAAACAGTAATCAACCATGCATATTCTGGAGGGGAATAATCCATCGTTGATAAGGTCTATGATCAGTGAAATAAAATAATATAAATTAATTATTAAGATTTGTTTCCAGAAAATAAAAATTCTGATGCACCATCAGAGAAATTCCTCTCCCTTTCAAATAGCATTATGGTATTTCATAAAATATTGTCTATTATATTTTTTACGAATAATATATCAACGGAAGATATAGACATATTTCAATGAAAAATAAGGTTCAGTTTAGTTTTATACGAAATACATAAAAATTTAAATGATGGTTTATTAAGGCCTCTGTAGTTTTCTTGTTTTTAACTGGTGCTGTATAACTAAATACAATATTAAAAAAAAAATCTATACCACTACGACCCGTGAAGGGTCAGGGATGCAGTACTGTTGTTAGGAATTACTGTTACTAAACCTAAAGTTGTGATTTGGTCAGAATCACGCACGATTTTTACGATTAAGGGCACCCCATGGGGCTGGGTGGACCCCTCAGGGCTACAGTGAAATAGAACACCAAATACAATGTACTATAAAAAATAAACAATATTCAATATACTGTATATATTACACGATATATACGACGGTATATAATACACTTTGGCGAATGTATAGTGTAAAATGATTCATTAGCCGCCTTCCTTATATACTCTTTTATTACCAAATTGTGAGACCAACGAGAATTCCAAAAAAAAAAAAAGGCCAAGTCGCCAAGCACTAAAATATAAAAACCAGAAAATAATAGCAAATACAACAGCCAAAAAACAAACCACAGTCGATCAGCTACCGAGAGGTTTCCAATGGATTTACTTGAGAAAGGAATATTAAACAGAATGTAAAATAATAAAATAGAAAATTAACAATATACAAAAATGGGTTTAAATAATAAAGGGAAACAAATAAAAAAAAAGTGGGATAAACAATGTTGATAAAGATGGCGACGGCAGCACTATAAACACATTGTATTTCTTTACTCAGTATTTTTTTTTTTTTTTTTTATGCCCCCTTCTGGTCATTTTCTGACTTAAGGAAGAGGATATCTAGAGCTAACCAACCTATTCTTACCATGGTAGGGGGTCAAGTTTTTCGTTTCGTGGGAAGTCCTGTTCGGGCGCCACCCGCAGTTCCCAAGTTGCTAACACCTCCATCACCTGAGCAACGGACAGCTCCACTGACATCATCTGATGTCACAGTAATCTCATACAACCATCCTGTCACAATACAATATTCTGTGTACTGTACAGCAAGTTAACGACTCGGTTGATACCCATCTTACAATCCGCAACAACTACGTAGCAAACAATTGTGAAACTTTGTGATGCACAACTGCGTTTGCCTGACATTCCTTTTGAGTTCATACATAACCTTCGGAGTGTATGTTAGAAACATTCTCTTTTTTTTCCTCCATGTCGTTTACTGGGACTTACGATATGTATAAACTAAGATAATGCTGTTTAAAAATCAACCCAATGTATTATTTTGCTTTGTGAGTTAAGTTAGAATTCACAAGTGTGACTGAGTTTAATGACAGATTATTATAGTACATTAAACATATTTTTTTTCTTTAGTATTTTACCGCCGTAATTCCCGCCACATGAAAAGAAACCCATAAATCGCATTGAGTGTGTTCTGCTAATCGTAGATATATCAGGGGTAAAGGGGGTCCGTTATCTACTGTAAGAAACGATAATTGAACACAAATCACACCACATAATTATATCCCAACATTTCTTGGCACAATGATAATTTGTCTTTATATTTAGATAGGTTTATCTCAGCTATTTAACGTGGGGCGCTGTATATGACATAATTTCTTAGCTAATTTTATTATCTATAGTAGTTAACATTATCTATCGTTATCATGTAGGTTTTTTGATAAAAGGATTTTTAGATAAATTATAACTTTACGTCAATTTCGACTTTTATGGCACTTACTAGACAAACGGTCTTCCAACTTCCAATTCATTACAAAAGACTGATCTACATGACTGTAATCTGGACACACGGTGTTGAGCCTTGGGGCTCCACTAAACCTTCGAATTCCTCTCGTATCCAATCATTGCAATCCAAAATCCTTAATGCTCCTTACTTTGTCACAAATAAAATCATACACAAAGACCTTAATGTTCCATATGTAACCGATCTAATCCGAACCAGATATCACTCCTAGCATTACAAACTCCCTAACCACCCAAACCCACTAGTTTCTAACCTTGCTTCCTCTTCCAT
>NW_027115045.1:117421-130002 GCF_000696795.3 Halyomorpha halys
TAAAATTATTTATATATAAATATAAAGCGCTTTTCCGAAGTGTGTGCTTGATATTTTCACTGGTAAATAATCGCTTTTGATTTCCTAACTGTCATAAAAAATCGTATTCCTGATTTCCTATTAGAATCCGGAATGAAATATGCCCCATTCCACTAAAAATTTCCGGTTAATACATGCTGAAAAAATATTGGAAAATTATGAACTCAAAAGAAACTCCAGGCGATATCGTTGTGCCCAATCAATTTGTACCCCTAAATTACAAAAATTACAGATTTCAAGTTTTGAACCTCTTGTACATTAAATATAACAATTTTTACTTTCAATAATAAAAGATAACTGTTTCACTCGATACGTGATAAAGTTATTTTCACTTTAGCCTTTAATACATTTCATAGGGAGCTATGTATCAACAAAGCTGAAACTGTAAAATTTGCGATAAATATAATATTCTGTGACGTGCTAAAAGTAACTCCTCTCTTTGAGCAACCAGAATAGTACAAGATCCCAAGATAAGAAAAAATGCAGTTATCTCACCCTAATGTTTGATTACTCAAATGAAAACTATGTATAATTAATAGTCAAAATTGATGAGTATGCCAAGTATAGGTAGGGGGGATAAAATTGGCGGCCGTTTCAAAGCGATAAAAAAACAAAACATTTCATTCGGAGCTCAATATCTTAAAAAGTAGGAACAACACAAGAAAACCTAAGGGAAACGTCATTTAAAGAAGAGTAAATTTGATAAAATATGAGTCCTAATAGAGTTATTTACGTTAAGTAGTTTTCGAGATATAGCTTTTTAAAAAGATACATTTCAGAAAAATGTTGTATAGGACGTACTGAAGGATCAGAAGTTAGTGAATTCATTTTGAAAAATTTATATCTCAAAAACCATTTGATGTACAGATGTCTATTAGCACTCAAATTAAAGCTAAATTAATGAGCTATAAAGTAGCTTATGATGTTTATCTTCGTAGGAGTAATAGTTTACATGAAATATGCTAAATTAAATTGATTTGTTCGGACAAATTTTGATTTGCCAAATTTATATTCATATGTAAATATCATAAAACTACTACTCCTACGAAGGTGTGTCATAAACTACTTTATAGAAAGTTGAATTTCCTTTATTTTGAGTGTTGGCAGACATATGTGCGTCTTATGAATCTAGAGATATATTTTTTTCAAAAATCCAACATTTTATACGAACAACTAGAAATTAACATTTTGTGAGTTTATTTTGTCAAATAACATAAAAACTACTACTCCTACAAAGATAAACATAATTGACTATTTTTAACTAGCTTTAATTTGAGCGCTGACAGACATCAGTACGTCCAATGATTTTTGAAATGAAGTTTTTCATAAATCAAACTTATTGTCCGAACAACTATAAATTAAATTATTTTAGCAAATATCATGGAAACTACTATTCCAACGAAGAAAAGGTCAAACTTCTTTATAATCCATTAAACTAGCTTTAATTTGATTGCTAATAGACATCTGTACGTCACATAGTTCCTGATATATAGATTTATCAAAATAAATTAACTTACTACTAATCTTACCTTAGATTTTTATGAAATTTTGATTTTTAAAAATCTATATCTCGAGAACTATTGAACGTAAATAGCTCTTTTAGGGCTAATATTTCATAAATATTGTACTCTTAGATTTTCTAGTGTTGTTGGTAGTTTTAAGATATAGAGCTCCAAATGAAAAATTAATGTTTTTTTTAAGGTTTTGAAACAGCCGCCATTTTTTATGACTTGGCAGACTCATCAATTTTGACTGGTAATTATACCTAGTTTTCATTAAAGTAATAAAAAATTGGGGTGAGATAACTGCCTTTTTTTTACTTTCCGGCTCTTATACTAGAACGTGAAAGCAGCGTTTCGCCACAAACGATACGACGGCTCAGAGACAGGACACAACCCGCGTGCCATCGACCCGTCAGATCATTAACTGATTTTCCGGCTCGGCGGTCTGTTTGCACTATTATCTTGTGTAAACAAAAGGGGCCCAATCACCGGTTCGTTTGCTTTTAAAATGTTCGCCCTCTCCCAGACTCCCCAGGACCGACCAACTTCCTTCCAGTTAGGCTGGATTAGCGACTTAAACTTATCTCCTTAAGTCGGTAGGAGTTATCAAATGGTTTAGGCTTCCTTAGACTTAAGGAAGGTATATCACCTAAACCCACATCCGAGACCTCAAAAACCATTATTAATTCAACTCGATGGACCTTGATGATGTTAGTTTAACCACGACTATAGGACACTTCTAGGTCTCGATGACGTTCGAACCGACTGAATTATTATAGTGTTTAAAGACCAATTCTACTGAATATGACAGCCCGTTACATTACATTGACAACTCTATTAAAAAATGCAGGAAACGTTCAGAGCAAGTTTGAAGGCTGACATCACTATTCTAATGTATATATTAGAAGCGGAAATCAGTGCAGGGATCGGAGTATGAAATATTATAAACTTTTGACGATATATCCTATCGTCCCTGGGGCAATATGGTATTAAAACCTTTATTTTATAATATAAATGTATCAATAAATAGTTTTTACACCAGAGCCTGCTCATGGCTTACTCCAGGCACTCTGAATATATATTTTTTTAAAATATTTATTTATTGCTATTTACAACTGTACATTATAATACATTTAGTATACCTGATCTAAGTTAAGTTGGTGTGTTACAGGCGTGTAGAGAAACTACCCATTGGTAGTTTACATTAGCTTGTCTCGTGGCCATCTTCTTTTCAGGCGCCTCGGTGAATTGTCAGGAATGGAAGAGGATGCAAGATTAGAAACTAGACAGTTTGAGTGGTTAGAGAGTTTATAATGGAAGGAATGATATCTGGTTCGGGCTAGATCAGTTATAGGGAACATTAAGGTCTTTATGTATGTTTTTACATTTTATTTGTGACAAAGTAAGGAGTATTATTCAATTCATATTATCAAGTATTATTCCCAGCAGGGACAATATCTTGGTTAGTGTGTAATTATGTTATATATAAACGGCGAAACCTCCGTAACGAGACCCGTCGGTCTGATTCATTAAGAAATTACGATTACGAAATGGAGGATACCATGCGAATTCGCTTCAGGATCTAGAAAAAGGTTTCTTCTCCTCCAGATGATGGCCAACTAGTCTTCGAATATGTGCCGTGGTGATAGGGGCCAACCACGTTGCTCCTAAGGTCCGCTACCTTGGACTACATTTGGACAAACGACTAGCTTGGAATCCTCACACAAGACTGAAAAGACAGGAAACTGCACGTCGATTTCGACTATTACAGCACTTACTAGACAAGCGGTCTAAACTTCCAACACATTACAAAAGACTGATCTACATGACTGTAATAAGGCCAATCTGGACATATGGAGTTGAGCTTTGGGGCTCCACTAAACCTTCGAACTCCTCTCGTATTCAATCCTTACAATCCAAAATCCTTCGTAAAATCCTCAATGCTCTTTACTTTGTCACAAATAAAATCATACATAAAGACCTTAATGTTCCCTGTGTAACTGATCTAGCCCGAACCAGATATCACTCCTTCCACTATAAACTCTCTAACCACTCAAACCCCCTAGTTTCTAATATTGCATTCTCTTCCATTCCTGACAATCCTCCGAGGTGCCTGAAAAGAAGATGGCCACGAGACCAGCTAATGTAAAATGTCATTAGAGTGCTACTAATGGGTAGTTTCTCTACACGCCTGTAACACTCCAATTTAGCTTAGATCAGATTTACTAAATGTATTATAATGTACAGTTGTAAATAGCAATAAATAAATATTTTAAAAAAATATGAACCAAGTAAGTAACAAAGTATTAATAAAATATTATTATATATAACAATTTCCAAGAAATAAAACTACTCTTAAAACTTCTGATATCCTTTTATTATCAATTTCATGACGATTCGGACTCAACACCTAAAATCAACATAAAATTATCCACAACTTCCACATTTATTCCATATAGTGTTTTTATTAATATTTATTTTTATTATTATATCAATATTTTTTTATTTAAAAATTAAAATCATATGACTACAATTCTAATCACGATATATATTATACATTATATTATCAATCTTATTAATCATATTATTATATATGGATTTTCCCATTTAACAGTTTTATATTACCACACTCGTCCGATAATTATTATCATTTTTATAAATTTGCGAATGATGATTGCCTTTTACGATTTATTTTAGTACACATTACTATTAGTAAACAGTATTAATTACAGATACTTGCATTCAAACTTTTTTCAGTATGGACTCCCTCTACGGATGCTTAAAAAATCCCCTTGAAATTCCATGTTGGATATAACACATTATATTTTTTAATTCTTGGAAGTGATAAGATGAAAGTTAAAATCAATAAAACTCTTATTGCGTTCATAAATCAGTCCTCGCACTAATCGAATCAATCGGATATTAGCTACTCAGCCAGGGAGTGAACCTCCCCTTGGTCGATGTCTTCACGCCTGATGGATGGATCAAAGGACAGAGGCATATTGAAGACGCTCCCCGGGCAAGGAATCGAATCAATCATCATTTAAATAAGAATCGAACGAGCACCGAAGGGTACGGTACCCTCCTGGGGGCAGTGGATTACCCTACTAGACCTACGTTGTCGCCCCACCATCAGGGTCTGGAACCTGCTATGATCTACTGCTAGTTGTACATTTGATTGTTCCTTCTGTTACTTCATAACCGTTACTAATAACGTTTCTATATAATAATTTCTATAAATCATTATATTATGTAATTTGTTGAAATTCTAAAACTCATTACTCTCTATTCTAATTTTTGTACTCAAATCCTTAGTTATAAGTACTCTTTTTGCTTCCAATCCACTCCCATATTCTGACGTCTTCTAACTCTTTCCATCATTTCTTATTTAAATTTACTTAGATCTTGTGAATGAAATAGTACTTTTTCTTGTTTTAATTATTTTATTTTATACCATTAAAAAAACAATTAAAACGTCTTGGGGTTGTCACACAATGATCAGGTATCTACAACAAATTCTTAAATTCATACCACGTACTTTAATAAATATATCACAATTTCTTTTTTTTTTTTAATCTAAAACAATTACCTGATTAAAACATCTTTTGGAATTACATTTTATTTTCTCCTTATTTATAATGGTAAAATTAACATAATGTTCTCAGTAATATAAAATTTTAATAATTAAAAAAATAAACATATTCTAAATAAGAAGATACGATATACCTTCCTGATACCAGGTTACCTTCTCTTTGAAGGTTGACTTTACCTTTGATAACAATTAGATTATAAGTCAATACTCTACTACCTCTGTAAATATTCATTTTTAGTTGTTCATACAATTCATAAAAGCTAGTTAAATGTACTATAAAATAGTTTATAACATTTATCTTCGTAGAAGTAGTATTTTTTATTATATTTGACAAAATAAATTCTCAAAATTTTAATTTATAGTTGTTTAAATAAAATGTTTGATTTTTGAAAAAATATGTCTCAGTAAACCATAAGACGTACATGTGTCTCCCAACACTCAAAATAAAGATAATTTAACTTACTATAAATTAATTTATGACACGTATTATGGTTCGTAAGAGTAGTAGTTTTTTTTCTCTTAGGTTTTTTAGTGTTGTTGGTAGTTTTAAAGACATAGACCTCCGAATGAAAAATTGTTATTTTTTTTGTTTTGAAACAGCCACCATTTTGAATACCCCCTACCTTTACTTGGAAGACTCATCAATTTCAAAAATTGGGGTAAAATAACTGATTTTCTCCTCTTGGCCTCTTGTACTATTACTTTCGTGCTTGCTTGAAAGTTTAGAGAGACGGGCTGGGTTTCAATGTTGTAAGCAGGTAACTTGCATTGTGCTTGACTGCAGTTCAACTCCCCTTCCTCAAACCTGTTTGCCACAAACATACGAGCGAGGCCTGCGAGTTCTCTGAATGGATCTTAAAGGGTAATATATGTTCACAGATACCCATCCACATGATGGGGCGTATCCGGAATCAAAACGAGAGGGAGGAAAGGCATAGTAAATCAGATTGAGACATTTCATCACGAAAAAGTGAATGAAACCCAAATTATATATAATTGTAGTAGTTCTTAATTAGTTATTACAATTAACATTTGTTAAAAAAAAAATATTTGTATTAAATTAATAATTTTTTTCACTCCTTAAGCAGCTGCCGCATCCTGTCCCCCTGCTCAACTTTACC
The DNA here is from genome assembly GCF_000696795.3 of Halyomorpha halys. Lineage (NCBI taxonomy): Eukaryota > Metazoa > Arthropoda > Insecta > Hemiptera > Pentatomidae > Halyomorpha > Halyomorpha halys. The sequence goes on from NW_027115045.1 coordinate 123,676, forward strand.
AATTGTTTTGAACAGACTTTCTCGATAATATTATTGGGTTGTAATATAAGTTCGCAACGCTTTTTACTGTTGATTTCAATAAAAAATTCAAATTCTTGTAAATATTTATAATCATTTATATATGACCCATTTTGATCTATTACATGTAGCCATCTTCAGGTAATATTTTAATTACGTCCTCCCAGAACTTCTCAGATTTTCCAAAAATGAACTCCTCTATGTACGTTTTGCAGTCCTTGGGTGAATTCAAGTGTTTTCCGTTAAGAGAGTTTTGAAGGTCCCGAAATAAGTTAAAATCTGTTGGAGCAAGGTCTGGTGAATAGAGTGAGTGGGGGATCACATCCCAGCCAAACTCCAATAATTTCTGCAGGGTCTGCAAAGACACGTGAGGACCGGCGTTATCGTGAGGGAAAACTATGCCTTTGCGATTATGAGACACTTGCATGAGATTTGTTAAGCGTTTCTACGATATCTCGTGTCGTTAAGTGAGTATTGTCTGTGACATATGCTTGAATTTGGTCATCACCAACAGTTGAAGGACGACCAGAGTCTTTATGTACGCTTTGCGTATTCCAAGTCAAGATGTCCGGTTCTGAACTGAGCAACCCACTTACATACAGTGTTTCTCCTAACGTATCATCACCATACACACTGCAAATTTTGTTAACCGTCTGTGCAGCGGATTTTTCTTTTCGGAAATAAAAAATAATTATTGACGAAAATGAATTTTTTTTCTCTTCCATTTTGAGCAAGCAAAATATCACTTAAAGATAAGGAATCTCATTTGAAACTGATACATAAAAGGACCTTAACTAATCCTTTTTTAGAATATGTAACATTATTGACCAAGTAAACATGATTTCATAAACACGAGAGGATTAAATTGAAATATTGTAAAACGAACTTATTTTACAACCCAATATATTGTTTGTATGAATAAAAATGTATCTTTAATATCACTTATACTTCCAATATATTAGGGAGAAGGATAGATTTCCAACATTTCATCAGTTACATATATTTTCCTTTATATTATTACACTAAACGGCCTATATACTACGCGAATATCATTTCTTCCCACTTCTTCTTCATTCTTTCAGACGGCTCTTCTTTCTTCCTCGCTCCGTACTCTTCCCCTTCTCACCTCTTTGATTCCCACAAGGACCTTTATGTTCCTTAATTAATCCCTATATTCACCTCTATCGAGGCAGTCTCGACTTGAGTTTCCTAATTTCCCCGTTCCTTTCTTCATCTGCTTAATGTACTCACAATGTGAGGGGGGAGGTCCCTCCACCCATTTATATCCCCACATTTACCCAAAGATCTCTCTATTAATTCTGCTCGGGTTCGTCCTGACCATATGACCGTAGAAACGCAGCCTCCTTAACCAAATGTCCGTTTCCAGGTCATCCATTTCTCTGTATAATTCTTTGGTAGGTCTAATTTGATTTATTATTATTTTTTTTCTTTTTTCTTTTTTCCTTCCATAACTTTAAATTTTTTAAAATTATTATTAAATTAATATATTCATATTTCTTCGTTTCTTTGCATTATATACTTTTAAAATTTATTTGATTATGTTATTCTAATTACATACTTAATTAAACGTTTTATTTTCCACTGATTTCATCACTTTATTTTTACTAATTTTCATTCTGTATAATTACATACTTTTGGCATTCTGTTTATATTTTATCTTATTGTATTCATTGGTTCATTGCTCTTTGTTCTTAGCCCTGATGAAAGCTAGAAACTCTGGCCGAAACGTTGGCATTATTAAGTAAGTTCTCTCAAATTGTTTGTATTTTTTACTGAACCAACAACGATCTTCTCATCATATAAAAACTGCTTATGCGATAACTTTTAAGACACTTATCACCGACTCTGATCGCTATGTTCTGGACTACAAAATATAGCAAATAACTACGAGGCATTCTACAATAACGTTATTGCTGAAATATGCCACGTCACATAGATGACGAATGGCAGTGACACTACTTGGACCGACAGGGCGTGAACTACAGGGGCTGACACCCTCTCTGTCATCCACCCCCCCTCACCCACACCCTCCTGTTTGCTTCATTAATACAGAGCGCCTGTTTTTTAGCCTGTTTACACGGTCTTCCTTCGCCTCTAGTTCTATTGACTCACTTTTTATCTTCTTCTGTTTCTCTTGTTCTGTTGTTCCTTTTGTTTTCTTCAGAACTGCGGTCGGGAGGTCATTACAGGGAGCTCGCCTGTTTATCAGCTGGACTAATGTCACTTCGTAATTAGTATAAACAAAAGAACGTAAATGAGACAAGGAGAAAGTAGAACGAAATTAAAAATTTAAATTCTTCAGGTAAAGACTTGAAAGTGGGTTCGAATAGGATTCAATTCATTTCAAAAGGATTCAGGTTTATGAAGTCATATGTATAATTAGTAGATCAAATCCACATGTTAATGTTAGCCAGTTAGTGCAGTTGACAATGGTCAAAATATGTTTCTTTTACACCATGGAGGTAGACTTGACAGTTCCTGACTATTCGTAAAGGCAATGTAGAAAACTACCTGTGGGCGCTTTCTAGAGGCTCCGTGACGAGGAAAATAAATTATAGCGCATTAAACTGGCTTCTGAAGGCTTTATATTTATTCCTTGCGGAAAAAATTCATTTAATAAGATTATAATAGCCGAGTGTGTTAAGCCATTCTTAAAACTTTTTTTTTATTTGGTCGTATACGAGGGGGTATTCCGAAGGATACCATCCTGTTCTAACCAGGGTTGTGGGTTCAATTTTCATTTTTTGAAACCACCATAGAAATAAAACTTGACTATCAGGCCGGATTCAAACTGCTGCAGTTCCAAGGTTGCAATGACCTACGCTTTAACTCCCTCAGCCTATCTCAAATCATTCTCGTTTCAGAAGTTCTGATTTAAATTCGGCCTTTACTTTAATTTCGTGGTAGACCCCCGGAATAAATCTTGATTTTCCCAGTCTGGTTAAAATAGGTTGTAGGATATCAATTTTTCCTACCTTTAATCGCAAAACAAAAGTACTTTAAACCCCAAAATAAAAACTTTTAAGGGACGTATTTATTTCTTCTCTAAAATAATACTTACATAGCGTTGAGGCATTGCTTCCTTTCCTTGCATTACTCTGTTAATTTTTAATACTCCATGCCCTTTCATTATTTTGTTGCCAGACTATCTTATGTACATCATCATCAATCCATATCAACACTACAACCCATTACTCTGGTCTCCTCAAGCAGCTTTCACCAGTTCATTAAATCATGTGTAGCTGTACTCCAACATCAAACTCCTCTTTTACAGCATCAGACCAACGCAATCATCCAGGGAAATCCACTCGCTTGTGTTTCAAAGAGTTCCTCATCAAGGAATTTCTTTAGAATCTCATGGGCTACCATCCTGGCCACATGGCCTAGTCATCGAAGCCTGACCAGTTTAATCATTTTTACGTCTGATTTCTATAATAAAGAGAATTGTTTGTTCGCCATCTGCCAATCGTATTATCTCTTAGTGAACCATAAATACGTCGTAGAATCTTTCTTTTAAACATAATCTTCGGTTTTCACTTTCAGAAAAAAAAGTGTTTCAGATTCGTTAGCAAGTACTGCTCTGATTATTATTTTATAATATTATTTTTTGTAGTTCATGAAAGCCATATTCACTATACCATATTCTACTGGAATATATTTAAATCAATTCTAATATCTTTTTCTACAAAAGAAAAATACAAAAAAAAATCCAATTTTACAATAACGATAAGTGTGTAAATCATAATTGGTCCTCCGAGCCGGATTTTGATTAGTTATGCTGCTATTCATCCTTACAAGAACTAGATGATCCTCAGGAGACTTAGGTAACTCAACAATAAGTGGTATTTAATAGTTAATATTAATCAAATATAAAAAACACAATCACAACAATTTTATTTCAATAAATATAATATTGGCCAATTATTGGGTACTTTGGGAAGGATAATACTATAAGAGCAGCCGTGGGCTAACTGAAGAGGGCGCTGATTCTACCTGTTGTGCGGGCTTTAGGGATCTCCTCTGCTTGTTCGAGGGTCGACTCTAATACTCTTTTTATAGCTTGATATATCGGCTTCGGATCCGATAAAATAAAGCCGGATTTATATTCCATTTTATCAACAACGGTACTCGGTCGGTTATATGGCATTTGGAAGCTGGGATTCTGGAATGTCTGGCACCGTGTCAATAAATGTCAATAAACGTTTCATCGTATTTTTATTTGAAATCTACGTTTTGTGGCGCAGTTAGACAAGCATTCTACTGGTCAATTAAATAGTGACCAGGCCAAAATGTCTTCAATTACCGAGGTGTGTAATTAGAATATGCAAGCATTGTTGGTCTCTGTATTTTAGTCTTGATGTTAGTGAAGGGTATGCTCATCTGGAATGTATATCCAAAAATAAAATCTTAACATCGACTTCTCTTCTTAAAGTAGCGAATAAAGAAATTATATTTTCAAAGCTTGAGCACTACTCACGCTTAAGGTACCTGATCGAATAAATACAGGATCATTTTTCACTCATCTTTCTCAAGATTTCTAGCCTACCTTTCCTCCAAATTTGGACCAATTCAGAAGAAAAGGTTTTTTGTGCCGCCCGTATCTCAGTGGTTAAGACACAGTCTTAACAATTTGATATCTTGGGGGGTGCCGGTTCGAATCCGGCCTGGGGCGTCGACTTTTTTCATTGAGTGGCGGTCTCACAAAATGAAAAACTTTGACTCCCAACCATGGTTAGGCAGTATAGAACTCCAATGGGAGTCTTGGCCAAAAAAAAAAAAAAAAAATGAACAGATGTCGAAAATACGTTTACACATCAGAAAGTTATGGACGCATGATTTCTAAAACTTTCATCAATATTAAATTATCTATTTGATTGATTAATTCCTAAGCATATATTTGACAACAAACAGACATAGAATACAATTTTATCTGTGATGCTTAAAACTTAAAATGCGATGAAAAGTTTTGATTCTAAGAACATACATTTTTTCAAAGAAAGAACATATTAAAATAACAATTTAGATTATTGATCAAACAAGATTATACTCAGTACATAACTTAACGTAGCGCTCACTAAACTAAAACGTTTGTTAGTTTTGAAAGGGCGTTTAACAGCCTGGTCATCAACGCCCGTTGGTTGTAGGCTTTGGTAAGGCCTAGTTGTTTTAGTCATAGCTTTGGTATGGTGTACTGATCCGCACCAATTATAATTAAATTTGTGGCAATTATAATTTGTTTAATAATCGTTACGATATTGGAAAGGATGGTGAAAAGCAGATAACTGACTGTTCTAATTTTAAAAATAAGGCAGGTTAAATAGATAATTATAATAATTAAAGGCTGGTTATTAAGTTAGTCTGATGGATGAATTTAATGACTTTTACAATTACAGATTCGTCGTTTCTCAACGCCATTGGGGCATTTGTTGGTAACCCTAACTGGTTCAGAGTTGATGTGTAGTGACGACATTCTTCAAAAATGTGTTTGACGGTCAGATTGCTATTACATTTTGAACATTTTGGAGGTGCCTCTCCTGTTATGAGATGGATGTGTGTCAGTCAGTCGGCTAACTAAAACGTATTTTAAATTTAACTAGCTACAACAGTTTGTTATGGAATTCTGTTTTATAGAAGACTTCCTTTGTGAGTAAACAACTATTTGTATGAAAAAAAATCTTATGTCTTGTATTTTGGGGGGAAATGCACCTTTCCAAAGCATCGGATCGTTATTTTCAGCGATATAAAATCTTTTTAGAGCTTGATTTCCAATTAGGACCCGCCATAAAATATACCCATTCCGTTGAAAATTCCAGAGTTATGAGGACACTAAAAGTTCTGGAGAAAGTTAGGGGATTGAATATCAGCTCACAAGAAACTGCAGGCGACACAGTTATCCCTCGCCAAGTTTCAACCCTGAATTTCAAAATTTCCTGAAAGTCGAGTCTTGAACATCCATTTCATATTTTATAAAAAATTCGGAAACAGATTGTTGAGGCCACAGCCTGGTTGTCCTATTGACGCTCTCACTCTAGGTCCAGAATAAGGTTCTACGGATAATTAATTTGGGGATTTTAAATATTGTATTGATAGAGGATGAAAAGAGAAACAGAAATAAAAAGATTTAATTAATCCTGAAAATAAAAGAAACAAAAAAGATAAAATAATAGGTGAAAAAGAGAGATAAAAATATAGTTGATAAAATACTGTGTTCCGGTAACCTACGGCAACCGAAAGGTTGAATCGAAAAGGCTGTATAGGATTAGCGCCCCATGTGGCCAACAGCCAAAT
>NW_027115045.1:130052-139070 GCF_000696795.3 Halyomorpha halys
GGGGCACCATCAAACATCATGGCATAATAGCCTACAGGATATAGTAGCGCCCCATGTGACCAGCCCAATCTCACCTCCTCCAGCACTCTCTGTGAAGAAAAGCATCCCAGACGAAGGTGAGAGCCATCTTGTCTTCAGCCAGAGAAGCAGTGTATTATTCCTTTTGTCTCTCATCAGGAATCTACCATGGGTGAGTAGAACTCTTGGAGTTGTTCTCAGGAGCAGAGGGAAGAGAAGCATGAGAATGTGGAGGGAAAAAGAACCATGGAGTAAGTTAATTAACATTCACCACCACATAGTAATCATCATCAACCACCTCAATTTTAGATCTACAATTTCCATAGCCCTGTCATTCAAAATTTTACTAACCATTTAATCATAAATGTTTTCTTTCGGCCACCCACTACACCATTTGTAACTTAAACAATAGAATTTTATTTTTCAATTAATCATGTTCATTTTTCAATTATAAAGTCCACTCCAACCCAACCAGCCAACCAAAAGTGAAGTATGTCCGGCAATTCGGTTGAGGGCATGCTTCATACAACTGAATAAACTAAAACAATATTGAACATAAAAATGAATAACATAGAAGAAATTATAAAAGATAAAAAAAAACTACAGAAAAATGTGAAAAAGTGCTTGATAAACAGGGAAAAAAAACTTCTTTGATAGATAAAAAGATACTAAAACAATAAAAGAAAAATTTAATGAGAAAATGAATGAAACTTAAAGATACTAGTTGTTTAGATTTTTTTACAAATAAAATTAACCTACAGAGCTCTGGTTAAAAAGGAGAAAATAAACAATAATGAATCTTTAATGGCAACAATGGTAGATATTATTGGTGAGTTAAGTTACTATCGGTTTTAATTAATATTAATACAATTTAATTACTATTGATATTATAATGTGTGCTATGGAAACAGACAGATATATATAAAGAAAAGGTGAGATATTTGAAGAAGTGAGAATGTATAGATATGAAAGGTAAATGCTGGTAGATTGGTTGAAGATAGATGAAAAATTGGTGACGAAAGAAGAAAATAAAATGTATACTTCACACACTTCAACTAAGTAAGATATACACTGATCTCAAATCCAAAGAGGTTGCCAGTGCAGTAGATCGGAATTACCTCTGCTAGCAAGAAATTACTTAAAGATTCTTACACTATTGAAATACATTTACAGAGTGCATGATTTAAGGTAGTGAAGAGTAAAATGAATAAGAAAATACAATTAGTTAAGGTGAGTTTAAAATTTATCAAATTGAGGTAATGAAAACAGGCCATTACCTCAATTTGATAAATTTTAATGACAAGAGGAACTAGCCCGCAAAGGAATGAGTATTAACAGGCGCAAGAGCAAGGTTATGACTGTTGTCAGAGATGAAGTGGACGTGGGAAATGTAAAAATAATGTGCAATGATGAAGTATTGGAAACAGTGGACTTCTATACCTACCTTGGAACAATTTTCAATAAATTTGGCAAAATAGACCAAGAAGTGTCCCATAGGATAAATAAAGCAAATATTATTTACTACCAGATATGCAATACTACTGTGGGAAAGAGAGAGGTAGGTAAGGACATCAAGCTCCATATCATTAAAGCAATATATCTTCCAACACTGTTATATGGAAGTGAAAGTTGGGTCACTCATGACAAGCACATGAGCAGGATTTCGGCTGCTGAAATGCGATTTTTGCGAGGAATATTGGACAAAACTGGGAAAGACAGTGCAAGGAATGAAAGAATCAGAGAAGAACTTCAGATCCCCTCAGTAAAATCAGTGATTGAACACCGACAGCTACGTTGGTATGGAGACGTCTGTAGAATGGGGGAAGACAGAGTGCCAAGAAAATGAATGGAGACCACGAGACAGACCTAGAAGAAGCTATATGGAACATATCCAACGACTAGGTATGGAAAGAGGATGATGCTTGCCATGGACCGAGATGTGTGGACCAAGTGGTTAAAGACCCCTCCACGCTGAAAGGCACTTAAGGACAATGAGAAAGAAGGTGAAGAGGTAAAGAAACGAAAAGTGGCCTGAACACATTATTTGGAGTAGAGATATTCAGGAAAAATGAGGATGTGATGTATTCAATATTATGTTCAATAGCAAGGAAGGTTGTTGAAGACTACAATAAATATCATGATATTAAGAACAATATCAGACTGATATGTATATAATATAATTAGTACTGAAATAGGGAATATGGATGATAAATAAATAATATACTTTAAATTATATTTAATTATTTGATTGCCAATAATAGATTATTTACGGCGAACTATAGCGTTTACTTACAGCGAGTACTTACAGCGAACAAATATTTTTTCTATAAGTGCTAAGCGTGTATTGTAATATTTTGCTTATGAGAACCAAGAATACAGCATAATAATAATACTCTACTTCTTCCTGTTGAACAAGATACCTAGAACTATATTCAGACAAAAGACTAACAGTTAGAACCTTCATATAAGACAGAAAGGACAGGAAACTGCTCGCCGATTCTGACTAACAGACAGTTTTATCTTCTAATAAATTACATCATAGTCATTTACATAACTATAATAAGACGTATTTAAACTTGGGAAGTTAAGCTTTAGGGCTCTATTAAACCATCAAATTCCTCCCGTATACAATTATTGAAATCCAAAATCCTCTATGTTCCTTACTATGTCACAAACAAAATCATCCGTTATGACCTCAAGGTACCGTATCTACCGATTTGACCAGAACCAAATATCAATCCTTCTATGATGAACCACCTAACTACCTAAACCCGCTAGTTTCAAAATTTGCTTCTTCTTCTATTGCTGATAATCCTTCTACACGTCTAAAAAGAAGACGGCCTCGAGACCATTTACTCTAGAAATATCATCGCAGTTCTTCCAATGGGTAGATTATCCACAAGACTGTATCCAATTGTAATATTACAAACATCACATTTAATAATTATATATTTTATTCAAAAAAGATGTCAATTTCAATAAATAATAAATAGAATCATGTACAGCCTTAACATGTCATCTTTATTTGCTCTGGAAATAGATCTGGCTTCATTTCCAAGGCCATGATCCTAAAAGAATAAATAAATAAATAATTCCTGGCTAAAATATTTTTAACAGTTTCTGAAAACAATTTTTTATATCTATATCTTATTTTATTTTTCTAAGGTGATGGTATCCGAACATCGGCATTCACACCACAGTCGAGGAATTTTTTCTCCGCTTTAAAAATGTCGAATTCTTGTGGGATGCTAAAAAATTAAAAGCTGTTGTTAATTGAACGGAGATGAATAAATCTTCAAATATGCCTGTAATTTATCGATTTAATTATTCTATCGGCTAGTATTTTTGGAGACTTAATGTTTAGTATAATGATTTAATTTTGTAATTCATACAATTTTATTTATATACTTAAATATTATTTAAATAACTCCTATATTAATGCTAATAGATACATTAACATGCCTTTATATCAGGAATCCGTCATCTTTTGCCCACTTAACAAATTAATTTTAGAATTAGTAATACATATGGACATACTTAACACATGCCGAAAGTTATAGAAGATAAGGGAGTTAAAACTAAAACAAATAAATAAATTGAATTTAAAAATTAATGTTATCGTGTTTTTGTAGATGCTGTGACAACAGTGATGATTAATAATTTGGAATATTGATTTCAAATAATTTTTTCCCTCTCTATATATAACTATATTTTATATTAATATTATTTATTTATTTTCCCCGTCCATTGCCTTTTAAGCAATCAGCAGTTCGATGTTACACATGTATCCGCAGCATTGAACCCCTGCTAACAAATCAATTTAAAATTTTCGGCTGTAAGGTTCAGTCGTCTGCGCCACTTACATCCGCTGGCCTTCCAAGGGCTGGTCTTCTTCTTTGACGAACATTGAAGAGGGCTGGACCAACAATAGTTTTCTTCGGTTACTAGCTGAGGGAAGTCGTCCTCTGTAATGGCATTAAGTCCGGACTCCTCAGCAATCTTGCCCTTCATCAAAGGCGGTACAGTCTATGATGATGTGCTCAGCAGCCTCTGGAATACCACAACTAGTGTTTAGGAGGTCGATATTCTTTGGGATGAAGCTTGGCTGGAAATCCCCCTGTGGCCAGTGAGGAATTGAGAGAGCCAGTATTCTGGGAGGACACCTTTTTGCTTCCATCCATGACCAAATGGTAGGGAAATATTTCCTTATGGTAGCACCTTTTGAGCTAACCCAAAGATGGTTCCACTCTGCTGTGTTGTCCACCCGGAGAATGGTATCCACTTACTTCGATTCTCGTCAATACTCACCTGAAGATTTACTAGCAGGACTGCTGAGCCCTTTCTCTTAAATTGAAACTTCATCGTTTCCTACTGCAGGAGAAAATTACTGTAATATGAGTGCATGAAACCACTATTCACCGGTTTGAAAAGAAATAATAACGAATATGTAATAATAACTCTAATGAAGATAATAATGAATAGTTTCGATGACCATCCTGGGATGACCTTTGACTTTGATGGTAGGTCTGAGAAAAATGATACAGCAGTACCGGAAAAAACCGAAGGTGGCGGTAATTTGATTATTGAATCTGCCTAATTTGAACAATAAAATCTCCAATAAGAGGTGAAGGATTGATTTTTTTCTTGATCTATTATTGATTAAATAATAATTATAAAATTGAAAAAACAAAACAGCAAATCAGTTTAGATGGGACGGCTGTAGATAAGGGAACGAGGCGGAGGTCTTTGCAATCCCGATTCGAATCCGGGTTGAGGAGTCGACTTTTATTTCTCAGGCGGTCTTACGAAATGAAAATATGACCCTCCACCATGGTCAAAATAGGGTGTTACTCTGTAGATAATCACCCCTATGTCAGAAATGATAAGAAAAAAATTGCAGTTCAGATGTGGATTTTATACTTTAATATATCTATTTATGGAATATTAGAAGATTTATACCATCTGTAATAGACTGTATGAAGATCGGGTAGCGGTCAAAAACACACAAAATAGTGAACACTTTAGTGGTAACCAACGTTTACGTAAATGAATCGAATACTAATCAGTAATAGGTAAAGTAATGAGTGCTAGATTTGCTATTGTAAAAATAGAATAATAAATTGAGGAATAATACTTAGTAGAAGTAGCAAATATGGTAAAATAAAATCAAAGAGTGGTGAAATAAATGAAGTATAAGTAAGATACAATAACCCATAAGGGGCGTACGTGAACGAAGGAATGAAAAGAGATAATAGGAGAAACATAAGGATGCTCACAAGCGTCTAAGTGGCTTCAGAATTAGGAATAGAAGTTAAGGTGGGGATTCAATGGGGCCGTTCTAACCATTAAATTATCTTGTTATAACTTTATTTTATAATTAATAAACCGTTGAATCCCCAACACAGTCTCTACTCTATGTAATGTGCAGATATTATATATTACAGAAATGTAAAATTATATAATAATATTTTTAATTTATCTATTTCTGTAATTTATTGTTGGGTCATACTAATACCTCATTTACTTCTTCAACATTTTCTTCTTTTAATTTTATCATATTTTTAATTACTTCTGTTAATTACTATATCACTATTCGTTACTCCATTGGAACATTTGAAAATCTGCAAATCATCCCTTTTATTATTTAGTATTCTTTCATCAAATTTTATATTCTTTTATAAAATTGCCCGGGTGCGTATGACCAGGTCATAATTTTATTTTATAATTAATAAATAGATGAATCCCCAACACAACCTATTATTCTATACAGTGTACAGATATGATATATTATATTATTTTACAGAAATTTAAAACCATATAATGTATATTTTAAATTTATCTAGCCCAGTAATTTATTGTTGGGTCATATTTATATTTACTTCTTACATATTTCCTTCTTTTAATTTTATCATATTTTTAATTACTTCTATTAATTACTATATCTCTATTCGTTAATATAAATTTATTATTTAGTATTCTATTCATCTATATTTATATTTTTTTATAAAATGATCGGGGTGCGTTCATGAACTCAAATAGTAATTAAACTATTATATTATGAGCCAATGTTTCAACATACTTTGCAGAGCTTCACCAGGGCTAAATAAAGATACAAACAACCAAAATAATGGAACTAAGTATGGGAACAGATAATAACAAACAAAAGAGGCTTAAAATTTTTTTTTTTAATAATTTATTTATTGATATTTACAACTGTATACACATATATACAACAAGTAAATTTGCTGTAGGTGACTAGTGACATGATAAAAACATGTGGAGAATCTACCCACTGATAGAACTCCAATAACATTTCTAGAAGAGAAGATCTCGAGGCCATCTTCTTTTCAGACGCCTAGGAGGATTATTAGGTAATGAAGGAGAAGCCAGGTTAGAAACAAGTGGATTTGGGTGGTTGAGAAGTTTATTATGGAAGGAACGGTATCTGGTTCTGGCCAAATCGGCAACATATGGAATATTGAGGTCCTGATGGATGACTTGATTTGTGACAAAGTAAGGAGCATTAAGGATTTTACGAAGGATTTTGGAATGCAAGGATTGGATTCTGGAGGAATTTGATGGTTTTGTGGAGCCCCAAAGCTCAACTCCGTATGTCCAGATAGGCCTTATAATAGTCATGTAGATCAGTCTTTTGTAATGGATTGGCAATTTAGACCGTTTGTCCAGTAAGTGTTGCAATAGTCGGAATCTACGAGCAGTTTCTTGTCTTTTTAGTCTTGTATGAGGATTCCATGTCAGTCGTTTGTCGAGATGTATTCCTAAGTAACGGATCTGTTCGACAGGAATAAGTGGGGTATTATTAAAGGATATTGTAGGGGAAGAGGTCATGGGTTTACTTCGAAGGGCAAATGTGATTTGGTGGGATTTATTGGAATTTATTTTAATCCTTCAGTTTTGGCACCATTCTTCAAGGGTGGTGATGTGGGATTGGAGGGTTTGGGATACAATGTAAGGATCATTGTTCACTGACCATAGACATGGCTTAAAATTTAAATGAAGAAAGTAAATCAAAGAAAATTTAAAAAAATAAATTTTTAGTGAAAAATATAAATAAACAAGAATTGCAAAAAACTATTAGACATTTAATGAAAACGGAAATAATAACTAAGAAAGTAGATAAAAAAGAAATATAAAAACATTGTATATACAGTTAAACTCTAATTTCTTCACGCCTCCACCCTATAGGTACTTCGCATCCGCCTTGAGCTAATTCTTGTGTGTCCTATTTCGTTCATAGTTTTCCTTATTATTTCTTTTATTTTCCGTCTTTTAGTTTATTGAACTGTATTTTTATATTTCTTTCTTATCTATTTTTTTATTTATTTCCGTTTTCATTAATTGTCTAATACCCTTTTTGTAACTTTTGTTTATTCATATTTTTCACTGTACACTTTATTTTCTTTTTTATATAAATTTTAACATATTTTAAATCATATTTAGCCGCACTTTAGTTTATTATTATTTTATTGGAAGAAGGTAGGTGACCGTATGAAGTAAATTATAGGAAGATAGACTGGCAGTCAAAAGAGGTATCAAAATAGTAAAAGAAAACTATTTATTGTTAACGAACGTTTCGTTGGAGCTGTTAGATTGAGAAACAGCGTACGACTGAGTCAGTCTATTTTGTATCTATGTATTTTAATGAGTCAGTCGTCTGCTATATTTCAATCTGACAGCCCTTAAGAAGCCCTGCAAATTAGGGCGAAACGTTGGTTAACAAAAAATAGTTTTCTTTCACTATTTTGGTACCTTTGATGAACGCCACCCAGACTATGTTCCTACAATTATTATTTTATGATATCTATTCTCTCAATTTGTTCCATTATTTTGTTTGATTATTAGTTTCTGTTTTAGCCCTGATGAAGCCTAGCAAGTGGGGGCGAAATGTTAGCTAATAATAAATAGTTCAATTACTACTTGAGTTCTTTTGACCGTATTCGTACCATCTTTTTTTTATGTATTGTACACGATCTTCCATTTTATTCTTATAGTTTACTATGTTATTCTTTCATATCATGTTTTTTACATCTTATATAGAACATTCCATAGGAGTATTCATGATCTTTAGTTTAACATGTTAAAGCGTGTTAAATGTAAAAACTTATTTATTTATAATCTTAATATTTTCTTGAGACTGGTAATTCTTTAATAAATTACTCAAATACTATCCAATTATAGTCTCAAAACTTTATTTCTTTTATTCGTCCCACGTTTCGGCCAATCCGGCCATCTTCAGGGACATCTACTACAAAAAGTTTCTATTATATGTATGATCCTACAAACAAAAAATCCTACTGAAGATGGCCGGATTGGCCGAAACGTTGGACGAATAAAAGAAATAAAGTTTTGAGACTATAATTGGATAGTATTTGAGTTATTTAGTAAAAACTTATGTTAAATGGATAAATATTTCCTTCTTTTACCATGTTAGAACGATATAACATATAACAAGGTTGGGAGTCTGTTACTAGGTCTTCTAAATGGAGAATGAAGTTACGCAACAACCCAGCTGAGCTCGTCACCATTTTATTTGCTGTGTTAGGCTACTTGCTTGTAGTTTGTGTTAGTGTTGTTTTGGATGTTTTTATAACTAATAGAACAATGGATGACAATAATAATACAACAATCTTGATTCTCTTCCTCACAAGTTAGAAGATCAACAAGGCACTCAGTGGCCAAATTTCCACTTTTCACTCATTTTAGGAATGTTTTAATAAATTACTTTAGCAAAAACTTCGAAGTAAACAATAACATGAAGTTTTGGAAGAAAAGGTTACAAAACAAGTTGCTCAGAAAATCCGCAAGGAGCTCTTATGCATTTATCATTTAACATAATTTCAAATATGGCTGCTACTTATAACATTTAACATGGTAAAACATTTTACATTTTAAACAACATCATGAATACCCCTTATATATCTGTACCTCGGAGGGATACAACACTATGTCCATTTTTTTCCATATTGACTTTATTACAGA
>NW_027115045.1:140330-160291 GCF_000696795.3 Halyomorpha halys
ATAAAAATCTCACTATATGAACCATGTAATTATTCTTAGGGGACATATGTCCCAGAATAAAGTTATTTTTTTCATTTCATTTCATTTCACCACCAAAACAATGTTCCTATACTATGGATTATATAATTTTTTAAAAAAAATTATATTATATTTATCTTATTTAATAATAACTCTTAGCACTTGTTAAAGAACACATGGGACAGAGAGAAGTCGATAGAATGACCACCAAAAGATAGATGACCACCTTGGGAGGGATGAAGAGGGATAGGGAGTGAGGGAGAGCTCGGTTAATATTGGCAGGAGGAGGGTGAGATTAAAAAGAGACTGGGTGACAAGAGAGCTTGTTAGACCGGAGAAGAGTTCATTACATAGAGGTCCGCCTGCTCTGATTAAAGGCAGTCTTTATAATGGCCTCAGGTCGTTGTTGAATAATTTAATAACACTTTTTGTCATACCCTTCCTCGTTTGTATGGTTTTTTTTGTCTGTTTTCTCTCCGATCCAGAATATACTTAATTACATCCCAACATTCTCCTATTGACCGATTCATTCCTGAACCTTCTGATCCTTTGTCCTAGGAACATATACGATTTCAGGATTTAGTTACTTGTAGTTCAATAGAGGATTCTTTGTAAATATATTATTTACACAATAATATTCTTCATATATTCTGGGATTGACCCCTTTAGGGCGCCAAAATTAATCAAACATAGAGTAAAACACAAAATAAAAATGAAATTATAAACCATCATAAAATATAAGGAAAATAACTAATTTGAAAAGATAAATATGAACATCAATAATTAACTGAATATATAAAATTAAAGTAGAACAAATAAAACCATATGTCATATCATAAAACATGACTAACTTCTGATAATAAATAAATAAAAAATCAGATGTTTCGGGACTGGGTTGTGGAATGCGATACAAGAAATATGCGAACAAAATTGGTAAAATTAATTGTTTATTAAATTAATCAAAAGAAACTGAGCCTACAAAAATTCAGCAAAGTAAATGTGAGTAGTAAATTTTAAATTTGAGGTATATTATTCAGAATTATTTATAAATGATGTTAAACAGACTATTTTTTCATGAACTGATTGTCCTTAATTGCCGGGTTCGCGGAAACTAAAAAAATGGTGGAATCAAAATAAAACAATAAAAAGATTGAGGCTAAAAGTATTTATTTTATTATAATTAATAAATATGTAATATGTTATTATTATAATATTTAACAAAAAACTTGAAGACTTAATGTATACGCTATAAACTGAACCTTAGTTGCCATAGTAATAGCATTTATTAACGTTATTTTGATAGTAGTTAACTGCAGATGATAAGAGTAGCTACTGTCCCATTAACTGTCACATGTCATACACACATATGCCTTGACAGGGAAGTTGCATCTTACATCAGAGAATTCCTTGCTGTTATCTCATATTATTTTTTTTATTGTATCTCATCTAAAATTTGGAAAATCACACAGAGGAGGACAAAGTAAGTCAACAAAAGTTAAGCTATTACAAGTTTACAAAATAAAGAAATATACCAACATCTAAAATTTTTTTAGTCTTTAATTTTTTATGTGATAGAAACAGATGGAAACCTCAAAAACTCTGCCAAACGAGGCTCAAAGCTTTTCCGACTGTCGAAATATTTCGTGTCAGGAACATCAAAAACAGGCAAACAAGTTATATATAACTAACATTAGCCTAAAATACTAAAGTGAAAATTTTAAAACAAGAATTGATAGCAAAGCATTGTTATAAAGTTTTTTTAAAAGTTAATATTTAACATAAAAAAGATTAACTATAAATAAAAAGTTTTTTTTTTTTACCGAAACAAAACTAGTTCATAGTAACAGAATTTCACTGTACGAAATTTAATTTTGAAATTAGCAAGATGTTTCGATGTTGTTGTTTCGGTCGTTTCTTCCATTCAATTAATCCATAAAGTAGAAACCTCCTCTTTTTTTTTTAATATTTAATTTTTAATTTTTATATTTAATTTTTTTTTCTTTTTACAATAATGAATCTAAGAAATCTACAAAAAAAAAACATATTTTGAATCTACTCCCTCAAAATTTATTTTAAGTTTCAATATCGAAAAAAAAAAAATCCGTCTTTGATTTTTTCTGAGTAACTGGACAGAATTTTTTGAGATTTAGTACTTAACTCACACAATTTATAACCTCTAATGGTTATAAAACTTAATGTAATCTGCTCCTTAATAAGTTATAAGGAAACTCTTATATAACAAATAGGTTTAAATTATTAATTCAAATAAAATTACTTAATTAATGTTTTGTTTTTTTGCAAACTAATTGAATTTTTCAGTATCGTATCAGGCTGGAGTAAAGTTTCATAAAATAATATTTAGAACTAGTCTTAAATTTTTATTATGAATGAAGAGATCTGAATCGAGAGTCCTGCTAATATCATTTTTAATGAATTACAAATTAAATTCTGTTATAAAGGAAATTTAAATAAATAAATCAGTGAGTACTATTTGTGACTATTCTAGTAACTACTCTGATACTTAAGAGACTTGAGGTCGGTTTTGGATCATATAAAATTATCTTAAAATAACAAAATTAAATGATTGTTAAAAAAAAACATCTTAACCCTATCGATTTATTTATCAATCCAATCAACCTCTTTATAAAAAATAAAATTTGATCGAAAATGTTCACCTGTTAACTGATAGGACGAACAGTAAAGCTATCGGCATTTAGAAATAGTCAATGGCCAAGAAGCCCATTGATAATAATGATCAATTCATAAATTTATCAATTATTCCATCCACAAATGATTATAACTTGCTACTAATTGTTTAACTGGTGTAAACTAAATTAGAGAGTAGTCACTAGCGGTTGAGGTTTTATTAAACAAACATCGGGAATAATTAATGCATAATACATAAATTAGTTATGAAATGATTATAATTCATTCTATATTAACATAATTGGCCGAATTTATTGGTCATACATTTATTAAATATTAATATCTAAACTTCCAAATATGGACAAAATAGGGTTGATGTACCAGTACTGGGCACTTTAGTAGAAATTTCTAATTAAAAAAAATTCAGCTAGTTAATTAGTTATTACTTCTAAGATAACTAATTTAGGCCCGTGGTTAAAACAATTTAGACTTACTGACGTAGCTTTTTATTTTTCAAATATCATAACCCTTTTTCTTTAAAAAATATTTTTTTTGTCAAGCTTATAGGAGCTTATTAAACATTTATTATTCAATATCAGGAAAATTTGGTATATTATTTTCCTACTATGCCACAATAAGAGCACAGAATTAAAAAAATTCAGATCGAATCAGCAAGAAAAAAGGGATAGAACATGATTTTATGACGAAGTTGATAGTCAGTTTTTATACATCAAAAAAATTGTTGACTACAAATTTTCATTGTAATAAAAAAATAAACCTTTTTTTATTCAAAATGTTTGCCCTACTTCAACTAATATTTTGAAAATCACAATGGTTTGGGTCCATCTGTTTGTATATCAATATTTGTGGATCTTTAGGATCATCAGTTTATAACTTATAGCAGGAATGATGGGTGGGTTAATCTACAAGTTACCGACCGATCTATTCTATTGAGAGTATGGATGACGAGGTCAATTATATGGGTTCGCCAAGTCAACCCGTCCAGTCCGGATTCGAACCGGCGCATAGTGAGTCAAATGTCAAATATTGCTGGAAAAAATCCTCAATGCTCCTTTGTGACAAATCATACATAATGACCTCAATTTTCTATATGTAACCGATCTAGCCTGAGCCAGACATCAATTCTTCCATTTTAAACTCCCTAACCACTCAAACCCTCTAGTTACTAACCTTGCTTCCTCTTCCATTCCTGACAATCTTCCAAGGTGCCCGAAAAGGGAATGGCCTCAAGACATCCTAATGCAGAAATGTTATTAGAGTGCTACAAATGGGTAGTTTCTCTGCTTGTATCATACATTTATAATCTAACATTAAATTTACAGAATGTATCATTATGTACAGTTGTAATTCTCAATAAACATATAAAAAAAATTACTTGATGTATTTGTATGTAAATACAGTTAATAATTTTAAAAAGCTGTTCCAAATACCAAATTAATTAACAAAAATTGATTTATTTATAATAACTTTTATTTATTCCATTTTGTTTGGAGAAGTTTGTCGGGGGATGCGGTCAGCAAAGAACAACATAAATAAACAAAACCACATTTATTTATTTTATGCCGACGTTTCGACCTGAGGTCTTCATCAGGGGTTGTGGCGTAGAAGGCAGGTTGGTAACTGACTACCATTTTGTAATATAAATTGAATAAACCAAGAAAAAAATTAAATTTTTTAGTTAATATTTTATTTTAAAATCTTTATCAAATACGTATATGGAGAATAAGTGACAAAAAATATATATTTTTATAATTTTTCCAAATGTATATTTTAATATTAAAAGTATTCTAAATTTTATAAATTTTATTGTCATCGAATTCTTCTCCTTTCCAATCCTTACAAATCCTTCCTAAAATCATTTATGCTCCTTACTTTGTCACAAAAAGTCATCCATCAGGACATCAATGTTCCATATGTTGTCGGTTTGAACAGAAACAGATACCAATCCTTCCATAATGAACCTAACCACCAAAACCCAATTGTTTCTAAACATGGCTTCTCCATTATTATCTGATTATCTTGAAAACAAGATGACCTCGAGATCTTCTCCTCTAGAAATGTTATTGGAGTTCAATGGATAGATCCTCAACATATCTGTATCATTTCATTGTATAACAAACATCAGATTTAATTGTTGTACATATTTAAATACAGTTGTAATGATCAATAAATAAATAAAAAATACAGATTAAAACTACCAAAATTGTAAAGTTTTAAGCAAGTGGGTAAATGGAATATAACTTTGCACCCCACTGACCAAGGCCCATTGCAAAATTCAGCACTGGATGCATTCAGATCGAAGTCCTTCGGTGTTTTGATGTGATACAGTTAGGGTTTTCGCAGGGGAGA
This sequence comes from Halyomorpha halys, assembly GCF_000696795.3. Lineage (NCBI taxonomy): Eukaryota > Metazoa > Arthropoda > Insecta > Hemiptera > Pentatomidae > Halyomorpha > Halyomorpha halys. Next base: position 145,365 of record NW_027115045.1, read on the forward strand.
GGGTTGTACAATAATAAATTATTAACAGAGGTATCAACTGAATCACTTCAAATTGTGCCATTACCGGAGCTCCAGATAGATTTTAATCATATATCAACCGGACTCGGATCGCGTCCGGCCAATGTCGTAAAAAGGAATACTTAAATAGGACCACATTAAATTTTTATCAAAGATATATTTAAATAACTACAGTTTTATTTATTCAACTTCTCTAGCAGCGTTTCTATGACTGGTATAATAAATTGGGTAAGGCGTAGAACTAAGGGCCCTATTTAGGAGTGTTGCTAAGGAACACCTTACCAAATGGTTCCTTTGGATTTCCGTTAAGAAAAAGTATAGTTTCCCTTAAGAAAAATTTTAACAGGATATAAACCGTCCTTTTAATTAGAAGAATTCCTCAGTTTCAGAATTGAATTTCCCGTAGGATTTTGTCATTATAATTAATGAATTTTTTAATTGAGATTATATCATTGTGAAAGCCATTTTAGTTTTATCGTCTAGTCAAGGAAATTCAGATTATGATTACGTATTCTTATAAGAGATTGGATTCTTAATGGTGTTGCTTCATAGACCAAGAGCTGGGGGGAAATGTTTGTTTACTTTAATGAAAACTATAGTTAATAGTCAAAATATGATAAGACTTAGACAACCATAATTAGGGGTAATAAAAATGGCAGCTGTTTCAAAACGATAAAAAAAAATTTCATTCGGTGCTACATATCTTCAAAACTACTAACAAAACAAAAAACAAATAGGCCATCATTTAAAGTAGAGTAAATTTACTAAAATATGAGCCCTAATAGAGCTTTTCATGTTCAATAGTTCTCCAGATATAGCTTTTTAAAAAGCAACATTTCCTAAAAATATGACAAAATATCAGTAGTTAGTGAAATTATTTTGAGAAATCTATATCTCAAGAACCATTCAATACATGTCCATTAGCACTCAACTTAAAGCTAGTTTACTGGACTATAAAGTAGTATATGAAGTTTATCTTCGTAGGAGTAGTAGTTTTCATGATATTTGGTAAAATAAATTGATTATAGTTGTTCGAACAAATTTGCATCTGCCAAATTTATATTCATATGCGAATATCATAAAAGATACTACCCCTACAAAGATATGTGTCATAAACCAATTTATAGTAGGTTAAATTACTTTCATTGGCAGAGATGTTTTTTTCGAGGGTAGTCTGAAAAGTTTCAGACCTAACGAAAATACAAGACATTTTTTCTGATATTTTTTTTTATTTTTCAACATAGTCTCCTTGCAACTCTACACACTTCTCCCAGCGATTCTCCCATCTCTCTAACTCGTCCAAAAAGTACTTGGCGTTTTTCTCTGCAAAATAATTGTTCACGTGATTGCCTCTTCATTTAAGTCGCTCGCGGTTTGATCTGGTGAGTAAAGCGGATGGTCAAGCAGTTCAAACCGTAATTTCTGAATTTCCGCTATGGCAACCGCTGAGGTGTGGGGCGGTGCGTTGTTTTGGTGAAACAGGCTTTTCATTTTCTCCAAATGTGGCCTTTTTTCCGCAAGTTCTGCCTTCATTTTGTGAAGTAATGATGCGTAGTATGCCCCTGTGGTTTTTCCTTTCTTAAGATATTCGATTAAAATAACTCCATGACTACCCCACAAAAAAAGGGTCGCCATCACTTTCCCAGCCGAAAAAAAAGATTTTGCTGTTTTTGGAGCCGGTTTCCCCTTTGCAGTCCACTATATGGATTGTACTTTTGTTTCGGACGTATAATGGTGTATCCAAGTTTTATCTACAGTCATTAATCGGCTACAAAACTCGGATTTATTGCGCCTAAACTGCCCCAACAGAACGTTGGAAATGTTCATTCAAACACATTGTTAGTCTAACGTGCGGTCAGCTTTCTCATATCTAAATTTTGATTTAATATGTAACAAACACGTTCTTTTGACATGTTCATAACCTCTGCTATCTCTCTCACTTTAATTGCTGTGGTCATTTGACGATGTTTTCGTTAGTACTTGCAGTTTTTGGACGTCCCGAACGTTCATCTTCTACCAAACTCTTTTTGCCACGTTTAAATTAAGCTGCAGCACTTAATTCCACTGTGCCAAATGATGGTGGAATGTTCTCATACATAGAATCCAACTTATCTTTGATTTGCGTGGGCGTACTGCCGTTCAAAAAAAAAATTAATGAGCTCAATACTCGATTTTGTCCATTTTCACAAAAACACTCACACTAACTCATTCAAACGACTGTTATATAAACACTGCGCACCAAAAATGGCCTAAACTTTGGTGGGAAACTGTCAACAGATGAACAACGAAATTTATTTGCTTTTATTGACGAATGCTGCCATCTTCACGTTGTGGTCGGAAACTCTTCAATATTTAATTTTTAATGACATTTACTGTACCCCTTGAATATTTTATGTAAAAACTTAACCATTTTTTAAAAGAAAAGACTAGTTTTTTTGTTTTTACTTTAAAAAACTCAAAAATTAATTTTTCATAACTACGGAACAGCAGGCAGTTTTTATTCCACTTAACTAGGATTGGAAGGGTAATCAATTTTAACTCTTATTGGTATATAATTTTCATTTAATTAATAAAAAATTGGGGTGAAATAACTTATTTTAAACAAATATGACAGGGAAAGTCCCACTCTACATACAATTTATCATAATATATATTACATATCATGTTATTATAAATATTTTTTTTTAAATCTGAAATTTAGAATTTAAAACAATTAATATAATCAACTCTCTAGTAAAAAATCCAAAATAATTATCATGTAATTATTTATATTATATTTTCTAACCATATTATTGAAATCTTTCATACTACGTTGTGACAAGAACCATGTCGCCATTCGACAAGATCGAAACAGAGTATATAGCTTTTACTACATGTCAGAGAGAATCCTACGACAACCTCCCTGTACCCATAAATAATGTAACAACAATTCCTGTTGTACAGGTACACTATGCTACCACTTCACATTTATCAGGGATTCACATCATTTAAGTTCAAAACTGCTTCTCGATTTTCATTAGTTAAATATTTATTAGAATTATAATTTACCATAAATTTGTCTATATTACTACGTATTATAACGCCATCTAAAACTGATATACACCCAAAATAGTACAAGAGCCTAAGAGGAGAAAAAAGGCGGTTATATGACCCCAATGTTTGATTACTTCAATGAAAACTATAGTTAATAATCAAAATTCATGACTTAAATAACACAGTAAGGGGGGAAATGACTGCTGTTTTAAAACATTAAAAAAAAAAATTCATTCGAAACTCCATATCTTTAAAACTATCTACAACACTAAAAAAACGAATAGAACATAATTTAAAGTAGAATAACTTTGCTAAAATGTTAGCCCTAATAAAGCTATTTACGTTCAATAGTTTTTTAAAAAGCAACATTTCATAAAATAGGGACTGAAAAATCAAAAGCCAGTGAATTTATTTTGAGAAATCTATATCTCAAAAACCTTTATATTCACACGTGAATATAATAAAAAATACTACCCCTATGAAGATAGTGTTATAAACTACTTTATTGTAATTTAAAGTACCTTTATTTTGAGTGCTGACAGACATGTGTACGTCTTATGATTTCAGAGATATATTTTTCAAAAAATAACAATGTTATCCGAACAATTATAAGTTAATACTTTATGAATTTATTTTGTCAAATATCATAAAAGATACACTTTATAGCACATATAAATAACTTTAATTTAGGTGCTGGCGGACATCTTATGGTTCCTGAGACATATTATTTCATAAATGAGAAGTTTTGTACGAACAACTAGAAATCAACAAATTTGAATTTATTTTGAATATCATGAAAGATACAATTCCTATGAAGATAAACGTCATAAACTACTTTATAGTACATTAAACTAGCTTCAATTTGAGGATACCCTGTTCAGGCGCCACTATCTTATTTCAGAAAGGTGAACTGTAAATAAAATATGAATTTAACATAAAGTGAAACATGAAATTTATGTTTTACGTGATTTATGTCAGTAGGTCTAACGAAATAGGATTCAATGATGCAAAAATGAGTCACTTAAAAATCGAGGTAAAAATTAAACAGTTAATTATTTTTATAAACAAGTTAAATGTACAGAGTATTGTAAAATGTTTACAGTGAAATATTGTTGATAATACCTTATTATATTATGCCGTTGCAACATATCGTATTTTAGGTATTACAGTCTTTTAAAATTTGTTATCATGCTGCGTCAAATAATTAAACGCGATAGCTGTGTTTCCACAAGAACATAACGGTCACCATTCTGGCCCAGATTGAAACAGTGTAATGTAAACTGTGAAAAAATTACAACATTAATGCAATGTGGTAAATCTAAGAAGCAAGCGAGGGTGAATTTGAGGCAGTTAATGGGGCAAATATGAGGCTACTGAGATAAATATAAGATCAAAAAAATTAAATATATCAAGGTATGATATACTAAAATATTGATATATCTTATTTATATATTGAACTATTTATATGATATAAATATTTTGATATTTACACCCCGAGTGCATGATGCGATTCCAACTGTGCAATCCAAATCTTTGTAGAATATTTTTTATATAATAATGCATAGGTATAATTTGATCTGGCTGAGGGATACAAAATGGCGCTAACTCCCCTGAAAATTTCACCTATGAGTAGACTTATGTGGCAATTAGAGTGAAATTGTAAATTATTAAAAGGCCTACGATAGAGATGGTCTTAATGGTCCAATTTAATTTAATTGGCCGTACCCTTTTATCAAGTTTGTTTATCGCCAATTGTTTATCACCCTCTACCCCTATCCTAATTGAACTTTGAGCGCTGTTATTTGAAAATCAATTTGACCCTAATGATCGAACTATTTAGGTATCTCGTTTTTGTAATGGCTTTGTACAGCTTTTGTCCGGATTCGAGCCTTCATTCATTAGAAATAATCATCAACGATTTTGAAAATTTAATAACTGTAAAAGAGAAAGCATCACGATGGAAGAACCTTAGCAACAAGGAAGAAGTGCCAAGCATTCTCATAAAATTAATGTAAATAAAATTAAAACAATATCATCAAGGAGTTCCACGACAAGCGTTTGTAATTCGATTCTATTGAACTAGTCATTCTACGAATGACACAGGTCTAATTACCTCGTAGAATGTATTGTATTTTATGATTTCAGATATTCATTGTCTTCACAACAATTTACCATCAAGGAACTATTATATATGTGTACATATACTACAGTTATTATCTAATTAATTAGTAATAATAATTCCTGGAAGGAATAATTATTAAATAATAAATAATAAGTATTGGAAAAATATCTTTCTTGTTTTTAAGGTGGATCAACTACTAGGTTACATGTCCTGGTCTCCTCCGATCATCTATGTCTTGTGACGGACGACGCCACCCTTTTTCTGACACCTAACATACCCTTAGCTACTTCAACCATACCAACCACCCCAGTTTTGGTATCTAGTCCTTGCTCCAGGGATTGTAATCGGAAGGAATTCTAGGAAGCATACTTACGAGATGTCTCACAAAAGTAAAAAATACATGATTCCGATTTATATTATACTTTCATCATTTTAAAACATTATAAAATTATAAAACACTTACGGGCTTAGCACACTGTTAGAACATTTGGAGACTAAGATCCGATGAGGAGGTGAAAGGTAGGGATGAACGTTTTCTCAAGGACGTGGTGGGGAACTAGTAAATTAAGGACTAACAAAAGAACTTTGATAAAAATGACGAGAGTATAAAGTGCTTCAGAACAGATATGTAAGTAATTTAGTGGGGATTGGTTTGACAATTATTCATTGTCACCAACATCGCCTTCATATTTTAATCCATGGTGAAGTTATGTCTTCTTAAAGATTTTCTAAGTAAAATACGTTGTTTCCTATACTGATCCAAATTTCTCAACTACAACTGACGTTTATTCAATGTCTGTCTCCATTTTCGGAATCTATAATGAATTCTCAATAGCATTCCAATCAATTTTATTTTAACATCCACTATGCTTAGCAACCTTGGACCATATTCTCGTATCAAATTTGGTAATATGGCCAGTTGATGTTGATCCATTTCTTTTCCTATTCCAAGTTCTTTAAATCCAAAAACCTTACACATTACCTACATCCTTGATCTCCTCACTCTTCGTTCATCTACTCATTAAATACCAGATCCCAACCGATTGATTCATATATCCATCATCCATATATCCATGATCCATCATATATGCAGCCTCCTTCTGGAATCTTCTTCCCATCTCTATTCGCCAGTCTTCATCTATTCTTTCCTTTAAAGAACACATATTCCTCCACTCATTCTATAACCAAATCTCCGCATCATTGTAATCAAATAAATAGCCATATATTGATTAACATTATAAACAGTAGTCAATCCCAATGTAATTTCATTTTACTATCTGAAAACTTGTAAATGCTTTCCAGACAAAAATATTAATGAATGAACTATGTATTTATTCTTAGGGGACATGAGTTCCAGAATAAAATTATTTTTTTTATTTCATTTCATTTCACATAATTTAGAAGGCAGTTGGATAAAATTGGAGTGGATACATACAGTGGATATAAAAGGAACACAAAAGATGGAGAGGAAGACCAAATACAAGATGGCGAGATGAGATGTTTCAAAGAGTGGGGAGTGGGAGACTGTTGGTCTACTGTGGCCAGGAATATGAATCTATGGACTAAAGTAATAAAGCACTAATGATATATTATAAATTAATGAAGTCTTCAAAACAGTATAGAAAATATTTTATTTAATTATATCAGTCAAATATTTATTTTCCTAAATTAATGTAAAAATTTAATCAATAAATTAGAGTTCATTTTTGTAAATTCTTTATGTTTATAAACTAGACTCTTACCTGTAACCTAAGTTTTTTAGTTCTATTAAAAATGGAAATTAAGATGTTAATATTATTACTTTAACATAAAAAGAATAGCTAAAATGTTAAGTTATATAAGAATAAAATATCAGTTTTAGTTTAAGATAGATATAAACGAAGAACCAAATTTTCTCCCACCAACATTTTTGATGTAGTCTTCATAATTGTTTTACATGAGACACCCCAGATTTTGGTAAAAATAAAAGAATGGACAAATATGCAAATATCCTCCTTTGACAAGCAAAGAGAGTAATAAAAATATTATTAAATAATTTAATCTCCAAGTCTTCTAATGGTCCAACAGACCGACACTTTATAACATTAATAAAACTTCTTACTCCTCCAAGAACTTGGGAAAATCTAGATTATTATTTTATTATCATACATAAAAAAGCTTATAAAATATCAAACTACTACTATTGTTATTACATGTTCTAAAAATGAGAAATTTAATTTTTGACAGTTCGGATTACGACGAAAATAATTATTTCTTGCACTGATGAAGTTTTATTTTTTTAAACTATAATAAGTATTTTTTGTTATATTCACGCAATTTTTCAATTTCATTTTTAGTCTACTCTTCCCGTTTTAAGCAAATATTTTAAAAGTGATATTGGACCGTCGCTCCATAGGGGTGTTTAGTGGGGCGGGTCGGGCAGGGAAGGATTGCCTTGTTTGTGTTATGATCTCCTCTTGTGAGATTCTGACATGTCATGAAAACATACATCATTTCCCTGTTATATGAATGTACGTATTAAATTTATTTTGTTTAAGGAGGGCACGAAAAAAACTAGCTTATAGAAAGAAATAGATTTATTTATAATAAATAAGATAGCCGAAATTTAGAAGATTATTTTATAGAATAATTTAAAATATCCTTTTTTATTATTATTCAATAGTCACGATTATTGTAATAATTTACTTCGCTTAACAATAGCATAGGTTTAGTGTCGTGCAAAAGAAACCCCTAACTTTTTACAGTGTCGTTATTATTGAATAATTTTAAATAATAAAAATAAAATAATACATATAAGAAAAAATAATTATGTAATTGAAGAATAAAAGAAAAAACAAAAATATACAAGTAATATTTATACAATGAAAAATAATTTGAGAAAAAAAAATTAATAATAACAAAAATATATAAATAAACATTTCATGGCAGAATTTCTTGTATCAGTCTGAGGTTTATAAAATCTTACAATTATATGTTTATTTTACTTGAACACGTCATAAGGAGAAATCTGAATGTATTTGTAGAATTTTCATAATAAAAAAAGAAATAATTATATAACATATATCAGTGGTAAATTATAAGACAAATTTTTATTGTAAGGAAATGACAGCAATAAATTAATTCAAACCATTTAATATATTGCCAAAATTGATAATTATAATTATTTTCCCATTTGTGAATTGTAATGATTTTTCAATTTTCAAAAATAAATATAATACATTTCTGTAGTAATGTAATGCAAAAGTGTGGGATTTTCATTGAAAGCATACTTTTTTTCGTTATTTAAGAAACAAATTATTTAAGAAACATAACAAGGTAAGAAAATTACTAAAAGCAAACTAAAAATTTATTTAATTATTGTATTGTTAATTTTTTTTTAATTATCAACTAAACTAATTTGAGTTTAATAAAAATGCCTGTTATCATAAAATACTAATTAAAATATTTAAAACAGCAATTCATTTAATAATGTAAAAAGAAAGCATGCAATATTTTTTAAAACAATACTGCAACATATAATAAAAATAATCAGAAATGTGGAAATGAATTACATCTTTATTATAAAGATAAAATTAGTCCATTGTCTTACATATACAACATATAATAAAATAGAAAAGGTAGAACCAAAATATTGAAATGAATTTTGTTTTCAACTCTACCTGAAATAATAATAAAATTAAATAATTATGAAAAGAAAAAAATAAATTTTATTTTAAATTATTAATTTTAAATTTTTTAAAACAATATGAGAGGAGTATGATTTAGAGCGTATAACTGATGAGATATTAAAACTTTTATTTCCATTGGTTTTTAATAATTAAAAAAATATATGTAATTAATAGACAATTAATTACATTAATAAATAATAAAGGTGTCATATGAAGTTAAGAGGAACACTGAGGCAATCTGTCTACTAATGATTCTGGTCTGGCTCCGGCGAACCCACAACCCGCTGAAGCAATGATGAAAACCGCAAGCTCTAAGTTAAATTTGGTTTAACTTGTTAACCTTATTATTCGATATAAGATCACACAGATCACACCTAATGCAATTGTGAGTAGCATTTTTTTAATTATAGTAGCAGCAACAAAGAAAAAATTATAATTTAACACAATTTAAACAATAATCAAATGATTAGTAAAAATTTTCTTATTAATTACAACTAATTAAATTTCATTTTTAAAAGATTTGATTCACTTAATTTAAAAAGAAAAAGAAAATTAAAGTTAGTAATAATAATTATAATTATATTTCAAATCAAACAATTTAGCACAATTTAACACTTCCTCTTAAAAATCATTGAAACCTTTGCTTCTCTTTTTATTTCTGTTTTATGTTAAAATATTTTTTTTAAATATTGATTATACTACATAAACTATTCACTTAACATATCTATAGTCTAAAAAAAAAGTCCGATAGATGAAAGAAATTTCAAAAAAAAAAATATTGTTAAAAATAACTGTAATAAAATAGTTTATTACAGTTATTTTTGAAACACCTAAACCAATATATAATTTAATTTTTATACTTAATTAATTAATGTGTTAAAACTATCATATAGACAGGATATGAAATTAACATGTTCATAGCATTTTAAAATCTCAAATTGGGAAGCCATTTTGGGACATAGATAGTATGATTTTTGGATTTAAAATTGGAAGAAACTTTTCGAAAATAAAAATATTTTAAATTTTATCTGTAAATCGTGGTTAGGGGCGTCGCTAATATTAGTAGGATTGGGGCACAAAATCTTTAAATTCCGAACAATTTTAGTCTAATTTTCTAACTATGTTAAAATACTTTAGTATTTCCATCTATGAGAGATAGTGAAATTTCTTTTTTCTATTGAAACATAACATTATTTTTATAAAATCCAAATGTCTTAACTTCATAAGCATTGATTGTAGTTTTAAATGTAGCTTCATATTTATAATTATTAATTGTATCTAATATAATAATATTCACGTGTCAATCAAATATCATCTAATGAAATGGAACAAATCTCAAAATTTCAGCTCTGTATTCAACTGCTGAAACCACACTTTAGGAAAGTTGCACTCACATAAATTTCCGGTAATGTAAACTTTAAGTTAGAAAAATATGAGATGAGACATACATAAGAAAAACATTGATAAGACAACTTTATTTAAATATTTTATGGTTCAATACGGCAAAGATGGGAGCTGTTAATACAATTTGCAACAATTTAATTTTACTATATATATTTGCTATTATTATTTGAAAATTACAATGAATTAGTTGCATAATTTTTATTTATTTTTTTTTAAGAATAAATTACAATTTTGGTTTAAAGACAGATAATTTTTGGCATTGTAAGCGCAAAAAAATAGCAAAGTTCAATTTGAATTTTTTTTTTACTTATTTAATTAAAAATTTTAGTACTGGTTTATAATGACGTAAAATACTTAATTTTCACCAAAACAGTCTTATCACATTCTATATTTAACAGATTTTTACGGAAATTACATTGCCTCATGATAAACTGATAAAAATATTTTTTTTTAAAAAATTTAAATTTGAAAATGGATTTGGATGGTTCTGGAATGAAACCGAATAGGTTAGAATTAAAAAAAAAAAAAAAAAAAAAAAAAAGGAACAGATTACACAGGTCTAAGAGAAGAAACTGTTTGTATTCAAATTTGTTTTGAAAATTTTGGCTTGCCAGAAAAAGCTTCCATACTTCCCTAACTTGAGACTTGGATATATATTAACAAAATTGAAATATTTTGGTAACTTTGAAAAATATAGTTAAGATATAATATAATATCGAAAGTATGGTTTTGGAATGAAACGCTTACTTTTCCCACAAATATAAAGGTTAGTAAAAAGCTAACATATGTTTATCCACTGTCTACTAATGAGTTAGGAATAGAATGAGATGAATGCAGTAAGCATTTTAAGGAATTGCTAGTTTAGTATTAAAGAGATGGACACCACTAGTAGAAATGGAAACTTTACCAGAAAACTTCATTAGAATAATTGTTCAAAATTCATCAAGCTTTATTGGGTTGCTATGTCTTATGGCGGAGGAGCCATAACGGTATGGTGTTAGGAAACAAAAGATGAAAATCCTAAAAATAAAATATTTTTTTACCAATGGGAGACAAAAAACGAACTATACTCTTGTAATAGATTTTTAAAATACCAGATTGATTAAATAATAATAATAGTCCAAATTATAGATTATAATAGTGATTTCATGATTATATTTATAAATTTTAATTAGAACTCAAAAGAGGAAAATAAATGCACAAATATGTGATCAGGTGGGGTGCTTGATTTATAATAAGTAAGAAGTCTTTGTTATATTTAATATTATATAATATTAAGATTATAATTCTTTATAACAAATCTATTGATATAATCATTAAAAAACATTTATTACGCTAAAAAGTTGGGGTTTTTAACCCCACCATCTGGTCATAAAATTATAGTATAACAGCAAATGAGGAGAAAAAAACTAAAAACCTCAACAAGAAAATTATATTCTACCAATAAGAGGCAAAAAAACCGACAATACTCTTGCAATAGATTTCTGAAATATCAGAGATAAAAAAATAAATTCAAATTCCAGAAGTCCTTTATGACAGCAGGCAAAGCCGCTAGCGGGATATTTGTGATTATAATAATATTTATGTGTTTTAATTAGACATAAAAAGAGGAAAATTAATGTACAAAACTTGTGTCTACGGGTGGTTGGTAAAATGATATATTTATATATTTAATCATTTTTATGGCCCTACAAGATTATCAAATAAGAAAAAAAATTCTTGAGTGTGATTCTGTGGATTTGACTTACATTTTACAATTTGCTACCCTTGCCTTCATTAAAACTCGTATAAGTTTTTGAATGCTAATAAATTACGGGAAGTCTTTATTATATTATATAGATATTAAGGTTTATATCTCTTCCTAATGAATCTGTTGATAAAATTATCATGGAACATTTAAAAGATTTGGGGATTTTACCCTATCATCAGGTCATAAAATTTCGTTATAATGATGTTATTCATTTAAAAATAACCATTACGTTATATATATAATTAACAATTTTATGACACCTTGGTTTTGCCCGAACCTGAGACTTAGCCGAAAAGATGTATTAACAGTATTGAGGCTAAGGAAAAACCACGGATGCACACCGAAATATCTCTATCACATGAAAATAAAAAAAGAAATTGTAAAATATGCAAAGAGCCGGAAGAACCACGCCATATTCAGATGCAAGACGTATAAAAAAGAAAGATGAGATGAACCAATGTCTGAAGAAGAAACTACGTTTCTAAGAAAAATAGACAAGCAAAAGATAAAAATTAGAATTTTTTTTTTTAAAATTCAGAAGATACATATAATTTTTTGTCGTTTATTATTTTCTTTTTTTTCTACTTATTAATTTAAATTTCATTATTGCGCTTTATAAGTAACAAATATTTATTCTTGTATTGATTTAAATATTATCTGAATTTTGACAATATAGGATTTGCAAACAAAGCTTGACGGCCATTCATGTAATAAAAATAAATAAATTTTATACAGAAATTTGAGTTGCTAAATGGATAACATCATTACAAAGGGAACCTGATTATGGGGATATAAACCCTAAAACGTTGTTTACAGTGATATATGTGATTCTATCAATAAAATTATTAAGGGGTATTTATGTATCTATGGAATAAAATTTTTTAAAAAATTGCTAAAATTTTTGCTTCCTTAACATCAACGAAGGATACTTGACGGACAGTGAAAAATCATTATGTTTAGGAAAATACGACATCAAATTTGGAAATCTGAAAACAGAGATATTATATTAATAACAATTTTATGACGAAATTTTAATGTAAATCGATAACGTCATTATTAATAGGACTTGTTAACTAATTATGTGGATTAAATCTCCGAAAGGTTGTTGAGGATAATAGCTATTATTGTTGAATATTATCTTAATATCTAAAAAAAAAAATTAAGAAATATTCCCTACCTTAACATCAACGGAGAATGTCAGAAACTATTTTTTCAAGAAAAATGTATACAACATTTTGAAATTTGGACACAGACATATAACCATAATGGACTATGTTGTTTTATGACTTCCTATTCAAGAAGAAAAAACATTTTTTTTTAGTAACAAGTAACATACAATTTTTGCAATCTGAGAAATATGGATGCAATTTTGACTCCAAAAGCTGAAACTGGCAATGCTATATGTACAATTGTTTTCTTATCCAGGAAGAAAGACTATTTTTTTAAGGAAAATTCACATACAATTTTGTTATCTAGCAATTCTAACAATTTTTTTAGTGACAAGATTTTGCAATCTGAGGATAGAAATATGGACACAATTTAGCCTATGAGAGCTGAAATGGGATGTACGACTGTGTATCTGTCAAGGAAGGATGTGGGTCAGTCTTCGACATATTTGATATACATAGAACTCACCCCTGCCACTTCTGCCGACGAACCTTAAGTCGTTGAACTTGGCCACTTGGTTCTTCATGACGGCCGTGGAGTTCCTCAGTTCGGCGCAATAGTTCTCATCATTTCCCGCCCTCACTGTGACAACCGTCCCGTCCATCACCTCACCCAGTGCTACCACCTTGAAGCCGACCGGCAAAGTCTTGTTGGACCTCCAATGGTTCGGGAGGACGGTGCAGACGACGTGCGGGCTTCCCGTCCGGACGAGCTCACCCGGATGCTCGGCGAGGAGGCTCTCGACGGCGCGTTCGGCGAGGAGCTCGGCCGTCACCTCCTGCGTGGTCCGCATGGCTCCGCGTCACATGGCAACAAAGAGGGGACTGCTGGGGATGGAAAAAAGCGGTGGTGGGGCGGCGGTGGGGGCGGGGCACCACAACCGCCACCAACCGCCCATCGAAAGAACCCGAGAAAAGACGACATGAGAAGAACCTGCGCAGGCGCTCTTTCCTTAATTTCCTCAACTCCCCCCCTATTTGCCTAATTTAAATTCACCTTAGTCACTCTTTAAACAGATATTATTCCAAACAACCCTCAATCTTTAAGCCATTTTTTTCCCCATTAATCTTTTTTGTTTCTATCTTATTTTTATTTTTTTTTTACTCGTTTAAGCTCTTCGGTTTTCTATATCTTATTTGGAATTTTAGTAATGTATTATTTGTTCCGGCCAAGATAAAAAAATAAGAGAGAAAAACACTATTAAAAAAATGTTATGCTCTCCAACTTCATTGGATTGCCTTATACACAGCATACTTAGAACTAGTGAACCACAATTATTCATAATCCTACTAATAAAAATAGTAACAGTATATATATATATTCTTTTAAATGTCGCATTATAAAAATGTCTACATTATGTGCAAGAATTAAATATATATATATTTTTTTTTTTGCTTTTTATTATTAATTATTTCTTTCCTTACACTATTTCCAGCTTTTTATCTTTCATTAAGTATGTTTAATTTTTCTAATGTTTCAATTATACAAACTTTTCTCTCTTTTTTTTCCATCACTAATACAAATAAATTTAATTTTATTTAAAAACTATAAATATACATAATACCCAATATAGACGTCCTTATAGACTCTGAATTTTGAAATTTACAATTGTACATAATAATGCACCCAGTAAATTTTATGTAAGATAATAATTATAGCACTCTAACAACGTTATTACATTATTGTACAATAGTCCAAAAGAAGAAAAAAGACAACTATTTTACCCCAATTTTTAATTACTTTAATGAAAAACTATGTATAATTA
>NW_027115045.1:160729-184486 GCF_000696795.3 Halyomorpha halys
TGCAAGGATTGGATTCGAGAGGAATTAAATGGTTTAGTGGAGCCCCATAGCTCAACTCAATATGTCCAAATAGGCCTTATAATAGTCATGTAGATCAGTATTTTGTAATGGATTGAAAGTTTAGACCGTTGTTCTAGTAAGTGCTGTAATAGTCGGAATCTACATGCAATTTCCTGTTTTTGCAGTCTAATGTGTAGATTCCAAGTTAGTCGTTGGTCCAGATGCAGCCCAAGGTAGCGGATCTGTTCGACAGGGGTAAGAGCAACATTATTGAAGGACACTGTAGGGCAGTCGGAAGGTTTACGACGGAGGATAAAGATGATTTGATGAGATTTATTTTTATCCGGTTTCACCGGCATTCTTCGAGAGTAGTGATATGAGATTGAAGAATATTGAAACATCTTAAAAATATTTTACCATCTATTCCGGAAAGATTAGAACCTTGCAATCCAATTAATATTTTTTCAAAACTACCAAAATATGATTAATCACCTGAATAATGCATATTTTTGGATTTTATGAAAAACATTCTAATTTGTAAATATTCATTTTGAGTGAGAGACTTCTGCCTAACTATCGCCTTGTGAATTTTCAATGCTGATGAGTACTGAGAAGAAATCTCTTGTGGCTTGAGGACGTCAGTTTTAGAGTAATGATTTAGACTCACTGTAGATGACTGGAGTTGGTAGTTGTTCTTGTCATCATGGCACGTTTACAGTTCAGCAACTGTTATAGCAATATAGACGACGACGTTATCGTAAGCTTTAACGAAATCCTAAATGTTCAACGTACCGTTGTAATGTAGATGTCTTTAACCTGTGCCTAGCCGAATAGAATTCCCTGATTTTCTCACCTTCGATGTCCGTTCTGAGTTTTCAACTATAAAGGAAAATATAGAATCCTCGTTCTTTATAGTGTTAATTTTAATTTCATAACTTTAAAAAATACGGTCTGAATTTAAAACAATATGTGCATAGACTGCGGATGCAATTATCTCATATAATCTAGAATAAGCTTAAGTCCTGACTCAAAATTATAAAACTAGATGTTGCTACAACTTCATATTATTGAGAGGAACACAACTTATTAATTTTTGTTTTCAGTTATCGAGAGATTCAAATCAGTAAAATTCGACTGTAGCCATAAAACAATACCTATCGCCCATAAGTGAGACAGATTGTGTAACTTATCAATCAACCGTTTTAATTCTCAATTATTAAAAGTTATTAATCATAAAATCAACCTTTTCTAGTTCTTCAAGAGTCTAAACCTACCTGAATCTAAAATAGTTTTGATAGGAAAAGTCAAAATAGTTTGCAGCACGTACTAATATATATTTTTTAATCTTCGTTTAAATATCATATCATATTTCATCTTTGTTCACAATACCTTTTCAGTTCGACAATTAGCGAATCACTTGCCGACTATCATATTTTCCGTGGTATTAGATAAGTCAATCTTATTAAGGGAGTTGGCATCTCATTTTTCAAACAAATTAATAAGACTTGAAGGTTTTAGCAATTTTAATTTAGTGCAAGAAAAAAAAAATTCTTTGAAGTTTGAACACTTATTTTTGTGAACTAATGCTGAGTGATGACTCACATTTCCAAAATAATTTAATTTATTTTGGATTTATGAGTATTATTTATTTAGACATATATAAAGCAACAGTATAGTAAGTTTTTTTCCATTTTATTCAGTATTTTCAACTATTAAGGTCAAATTATGAAAATAATTTTTAAAAAATCAATAAAATTTGTTCGTTGCCTTCAGTCGTTAATTAATCTGTTTAGATTAATATTATTAATTAATTGTTATTTTATAGAAACATTTTAGTATTAAAGCTATTCAAAGTGAGTTAAAATACGACATATTACCAGATTAGGAACTTAGATGTAATTTAAGTGTTCTTAAACTTTTGGCCGGCAGTGTATATATACATAGATAAATAAATATAATAAATGAATTAATTACTCACTGCACGCAATATAACCACTTCATTGCTCAATTTCATAGGCTCAAAACCTCGGAGGTCTCTGAGGTTCAATACCGACCTATAATTATCTTTGACAGGACTCTTGGCTTGGATCTTCTGGCCGAATGGTTCCAAGAGAGGCCGCACGTGTTGGCAGTAGGGGCTGAAGAAGCCGCACAAAGAGGGCGCACCACCCCCAGCTAAGTGAAGACAGTAAAGATTTTAATTCCCGCTCTGGGATAAAGAGGGCGCTAGATTGAAAGGGAGAGGACGATAGTTAGTAGGCTGGTGATAAGGCCGTCGCCATGGAAACCTCATCAGCCCTCCTCAGGTGTATCATTACGTCATTAGCTACAACCCCCTTGTTTTTTTTCATAATGATTTTAAATTGGACCCGGGAGGGTTAGCTGAGGAGAACTTGGGTTGAGGAGTTTCAAAGAACTTGCAAGGGGTTGAGTTGGTATGGGGATTAACAAGTTGGGGTTAAATTTCACGGCCTGTCATAAAGTTCTACTTCGTTTTACCTAATGCAATCTCATTAAATAATAGTACAAAAACTAATTCCAGGCTTAATATAATATATTATTTTTTTTTTTTTTTACGAACGGTGATTATATTAAATTTTTTTAAACTTTCTTCCTGTAATGTGACTATACATTGTTTTTTCTGCAACCTCACGCCTATGTGTTAAACCGAAATAAGGCAACTTATACCATAAGTTGTTCATGGAAAAAAACAACTTTTCTTATGTCAACTCCACACATCCTTAAAAGTTTTTACATTGATTTCTAACAATCATCATCTCATCATGGTATTTTGGAGATGGAGCATGAAGAGAGGGAATCTAATTATTTTTTGTTTTTGAAATCCAGCCTTATCGTACGTTTTGTATGTATAAAGAAAACCTTCATTAATAATTTCAATTTTATAGGCATAACCTAAATATAGAATAAATTTCTTAAAACCAAATAAGTGATTACTTAATTGCTGCTAAATCAACCGAATGAAATTGTCTCGTACGTAGTCGTACTGTGTTACTTAATAAATGCAATAAACAACATTAAAATTTGAAATATATTTATTCCCATAACAAAGAACAAGTAAATTATTTATTATACCCCTAAATGACTTGAGATATTGAAAAGGAACACCAAATACGGACTCACGATAAAATATACTTCAGGATATCTTAATTTTTATTTTATTTTTATACCAGATCGGCCTGGTGGGCCTTACATGGTTAATATAACTTATATTATATATATATTTTTTAACAGTTGATTATGAGGGGATGACACCCCTAACTATATACTATAAATATTCTAACTATAAAATATTCTTATTAAAAGAAAAAAAAATAATAATAAAATAAATAGATAAGAATAACGCTTCTTAATAAAAGAGGAAAGTAAAATTAATAACAAAAATAATGATATTGGTACACTTAAATTAAACAACTTAAAACAAACAATTGTCTTCTAATAGTAAAAAGAAACAAGTTAATTTGAAAAAGGGAAGAGAGAAGAAAATAGAGAAAAAAAATAAAATAAATAAAAATAATAATAATAATAATGAATAATAATAATAAGTAAATAGAGGTACTGTGACTATTAATTAATTTTATATTTATTAAAAATTTATAAAAGAATGTCCTGCAGCAGTCTGGGCTTCAGCCTTCGGGTTGAGGTTGGGTTTCCCAGGTTGTAGGTCACTGCTCCTTTAACTGTCGGCAACTGGTAGTGGAACTTCATGAACCGTTTTTTGATATAATCCTCTATTGACTCCATTTGTAATTCGCAATGCAATTGGCTATTTCTTATAAGCCAAGGAGCATTAACTGCGATTCTTAGGACTTTATTTTGAAAAGATTGTAGTTTTTTCCTTTTCGTGAAGGATGCCGCTCCCCAGACTTCACAGCAGGATATCTTAACGGATATACAGGCTTTACACATTCAAGGCATGACCACAATCCATATGTCCAATAATATCCCTAGATTTGGTCAGCATTGCGCTCAACCTCCAGGTTTTTCGTTCAATCAAAGGATAATCGTTTTAAAGGGACTAGGTGTGGACCAGAGGGGGATATCTCGACTCCATGGTCTACCGACGGTTCATACAACAGAATAAATAATTACCTACCGTAAGAGGACTCGAACATAGCCCTAAAATACCACACTCGTAGAACTACACCGCTCCTAAAAAATAAATAACGACAAAAAATATAAATAAATAAATTAATAAATAAAAAATTATACTACGATGAAAGGGCGGGGGTTTCGTTTGGACTATCATAAAGTTTAAATATTCAAGTAATATCAAACCAAGGCTGTTAAATATTATATGCGCAAAGTATGGCCTAAAAGCTTCCATAAAGTACCAATTAGAATTTATAACTCAGTCCACAATCCTCCAGTTAAATGCACTTTGAAATTGGTCCTCGTCCATTTAGTTTCAAAATCAAAGCTCTAATATATTATTTACGATATTTAATTAGAAAAGTAACAGTGTCCATTAAATAAAACATTAATTAGTGAAAGTGTAAATATAAAGAACTTAAACATCGGACCTTATTACTATTTAACTAATAATCTAATATAAAATAAATAAATAAAAGGATGATAATCCGGGTTGGTCAAAGAAAAAATTCAAATAGTAAAATTAGACCATTTAACATGAACTAACGTTTCGGCCTATGTTGCTGGGCTTCATCATATATATTTCTAATATTATTTATCCCACTTATTATGTACATTATCATTTGATGTCGACCTTTTTTTTAATATTTTCTTAAATATCCTAATATGTTTACTTTAACATTATTTTATATATTGTTTCATTTTAATGTAACGTATTAGTTAACCGCCAATCACCTCCTACTCCTCAAAAAAAAAAAGGATCGTTAACATGCATTCATTTTAGTGTATTTCATTTTAGTTGGGCTTAAGGCGTTTATTTAAAGGAACACTTTAGTAAGGTGTTCCTTAGAACGTTGAATTTGGTCCAAAAGTAATTCAGTAAGTTGGGTGTCTTATTTTGTTTTTTATTTTATTTTATTCTTAATTAAACTATTCTGAGCCAATCCTTCGGTTTCTATAATGATAATTTTTTGTTTAATTTAACATTATTTTATATATTTTTGCTTTCTAATGAAACGTTAACCACCAATCATAACCTACTCTTCTTCCTCTTTGTCTTCTCATCTGCCTTCAGCTTCATTGTTGTGCTTACCTTCATTCAAAAACGTTGGCTCACATTAAATAGTAATTAAATTAAGAATATAAGAAAATAAAGATCAAAATAAGACACCAAGCTTACTGAATCCAGAAAAGCACAAAAATGGTTAACGTTACATTAGAAAGCAAAAATATATAAAATAATGTTAAAGTAAACATAATATTATCATTATAGAAACGGAAGGATTGGCTCAGAATAGTTTAATTAAGAATAAAAGAATATAAAGAACAAAATAAGACACCCAACTTACTGAATTACTTTTGGACTAAATTCAACGTTCTTAAGGAACACCTTACTAAAGTGTTCCTTTAAATAAACACCTTAAGCCCAACTAAAATGAATGCATGCTAACGATACTTTTTACAATTTCCTTTGCCAAGACAAATATTAGGTCCCTCCCAAGAACCACAAACTGTACAGAGTAGTAAAAATTTTTGTAGGAAAACCTACTACTATTTTGCTACAGTTTGTGGACTGTCAGAAGTGGTTCTTGGAATATAGCTATAGTTCCTGAAGAATTCCAATAAGTAAAACAAGAGTTTATTAAAGGAAAACTTGTTGCTCAAGTTTTTTATTATATATAATTTTTTTAAAAATTAATTCTTAAAAATTATTATACTTCATTTCCGTCATTATCAGCTAATCTCAACACAAAATTAATTATCCCAAACTAACCGATGTGAACAGCATTTAGAGCTATTCAGCTCACCTCAATTAATCATTATATCACGCTGAAATAGAACAATCTGTAATTTAAATAATTACTTAAATTGGCTAATTACTATAGAATGGTTTAGTTACTATCTTTTCCATTAACCTAATACAGCTGTTTTAATATTACTTTACGGATCGCTCATCTCATTAACAATTAATTTAAATCACTGAAATACTCACTCATTCATGAAGGCAACACCTGAGCTTTTAACCCTGGATATATACTCCGCTGGTAATTTTTCGTTTGACTTCGTTGAATTTTACAACCATTGGCTTGATCAGAGTGTATATATTTTATTTATTGAGTTAATTTTTTATCATACATGCATGTTCCAACATAATAAGCGTTACCTGTTTACATATGAACTTTTTAATATACAATATGCAAACAGACAAGTGTAAGTTATTCTTGAATTCAGGTGGTAGTCAAATAATAGTTACATACTATGTAATAATTTGGCAATAGAAAATGTCCACATGTAATTCGAGATAATAAAAGGAAGATTATATGTTTCGCCCCACGTTTCAGGGCTTTATCAGGGCTAAAAAAACTACAAACACAAAAATTCAAACACTTAAATGTGGTAAAAATAAATAAACAATGTCAATAAACAACTTTAAAAAAAAAATGTGTACATTGAACCTTAAAATTAAATAAGAATAACCAAAGGTTTTAGTCAATTAAAAGAAAACTAACAACAGATTAACAAATTAACAACAGATAAAAAAAGAATTATAAAAATACAGGCATACAAGAGATGAAAAAAGAGAATAAGAGTAAAATCAAAAAAAGAAAGATAATGAACAAGATAAGAGGCTAATATGGTATGGTATATATATATATGGTAAGAGCCCAAGAAAATAAGGTGACAGTTAACAGAGAGAGTGGTGGGGAGGTTGACGGTTAAAATACGTTACTTTTGAAAATAACTTTAGAGTTAAGAGTATTAACAACTGAAAGAAATTTTTCAAAAATAAAATTAAAATAATATACATAACAATAATAATAATAAATAGTTTAAAAAAATTATACAATACAAAAAAGGAGAAATTAAATATATCATAATACGAGACAGTGTTTCTAACGGTATTAACAGTCCTTAAAACGGTAGTAGCTTACAGACTTTGCTGTAACTGTCGTAACTATTGTCATATTGTAAAGTGTATAATAGATACTACTATCATAACATTATTGTCACTCTACATCTGACGTGATAATTGACCGTACAGTGGTAATGAAGTGAGCTGCCACATGTAATATATATATATGTGTATTAAAATTACATTAATTTATTAGGGTCTGATAAAAGCATTGTTAAGTATATGTAAAAAATAACATAACTACAACATAACTAACAAAATAATTCTTTTACTGGTCAATATGTAACGACAGATATAGTTAAAACAAACCACATTTCTTAAAAACACTTCCATTTCACGGTGATGCAATTGAAACTTAATTAATTTGAATAGTTTTAGACGGATCCCTATTCCGGAAAAAACGTGGCTTACTTAAAAAAATATAAAAAATTACTTTTCCTGTTTAAATAAATAAATTTTATCCCATTTAAGTATCGAAAAAAATTATATTTCTTTATAAGTCCGGCCAGTTCGGCCATCATCACAAAGCAGCTTTTATTGTACATATAATTTTTAACAATTTAAACAAACAACAATATTATTAATAAAATATCATGCCCCAAATAAAAATTTAGAACTATATCAATTAAAAAAAAAACTTTATGCAGGCTATTCTGCCCAACAAATTTCAAATTTCGGTCCAAAATTACTCTATGAGATATTAAAACATTAGTGAATCATATAAATTTATTAATAAGTAATCCTTAGCTTATGTTTAATTACCTATTTTTTCAATTCTTCACATTAAATTAAAACTTTTAATCACAGTCAATATTCATACCTGGATAAAGTTTTTATAAAAAATTGATGTGGTTCTAAATTTGTATTTGAAGTATAATAATTTATTAATAATATTGCTGTTTACATAAAATTATTAAAAATCTATAATAAATCAATCTGTGTATAAAAATAGCTGGTTTATGATAGATTGTCCAGGAGGATGGCCGTATTGGCCAAAACATTGGACTTATAAAGAAACATAAATTGTTTTGAGACTTAAATTGGATAAAATTTATTTATTTAAACAATAACTATCAGTCTGAAGAAAGTGAAAAGATTATAAATAAATTTTCTTCTTTTCCGTAGAGAATCGGACCAAGGTCCCAATGAACTGTTTTGTTACTCTTCAGGCCTACTATTTTTGCCAATCCACACGGTGTATATCGTTAGCTTGGTTTGACAAGATTGTAACTGTTATAGCCAGGATTTCAATCATTCTAGAACGATGTGGGTTCGATTTCCACCAGAGGCAGTTAATATTTATTTCATGGTTGTCCTGAGAAATGAATCTTGACGTTCCAACCTTGCTTAGTACGCCAGGTGCTTAGGCGCCAAAAAGAATCATTAGACCCACTAGCCGGATTACTTCCCCCACCAGATACCAATACCAATACAAATTGGTATAACCAGAGTTTTGAGAAAAGAAGCTTCAAGACTAAGATTTCCAATTAACATTTCTCTGTAGATAGAATTTTGGATACTACTAGATCCTTAATAGTCCAACTCATGGCACTAAAATTTATAGCGTAGTTGAACAGCTTTACTACGAGTGGCACCTAGGAGAAAACACAATTTTGTTAATTACAACCTTGTTGTACTAAAACAGTGATATGCTAATAACTATGTGTTATATTACAATAATAAATTGTTGTATAGGCTACTAAATGATATATAACAAAAATGGATCACACTGACGAAAATGCTGGTGCGAAAAAGCGACAAAAGGATATATAAGAAAAAATATAGAACCTAATAATAATTAAAGGCTAAGCGAACCCAAAAGTTCAAGTTCTATATCACCAATCTCTGACTTACACTTCTACCTCCACGTAGTCCTCCAAACCTAAATCCACTAGATCAGTATTAAGTAATCCTTCCATCTACGTTTCGGTCTATCCGTTGGAGGCTCAGTAAATATTAGCTTTTTATGGGTACGTTCGTGTCCTATAACCTCACATGCCTATCTCATTCGCCACAATATTGTCGCTGGTATTTTATTTTCCCTCTAAATTCTTCGGTTCACTCACCTTTCTTCGGTCCCAAAATTGTTGGCAATACTTCATTTTCCAAAACAGCGTTATTCTTTCTTTGATGTGAGAGTCCATGTTTCGCATCCTTGAATATCGTTATGAAGGATAATTTTATAATAAGAGTTTTGTAAATTCTAACATTTAAGTTTAAGTTGGATAGAAGGGTTAAGCTAAGCAATTGAAATTCAAAAATTACAAGCATTTCCTACCCTTTTTTGCCTTTATTTTCCCATCTAATTTATTTTTTCTAGTTACCGTAGACACAAAATACTTAAATTCCTATACCCGCTTAAATGTATTTCCTCCTATATTCATATCACCGGAGTTGTCGTTTCTGCTTCTAACCAAATTTTTATTGGAATTGACTTACCAGACTTCCTAAAAAGAAAAACCCAAATTTTTTTGTCATGGTCCTTAAAGTCTAAATGGAAATCTGTTCAGTTACAACCCGTAAAGGATCAGGTGTTCAATACTTTGTAAGGATGTACTGCTTCTTGAAAAACGATTGTGGATGTGATTTGTTCATGTTCATACTCAACCTGGAGGGCTCCTTGAACCCACAGGGTTGACTCTCGGCAACAATATCACAATAAATACTTATCTGCCACACCCGGATTCAAACCTCAGTTCTTGGAGTTATAGACTTAAAATATTACTATTATTTAAATAAAATATTCTAGAAAATACAATCAGGAATATAAAACGAGATATTTTAGTTTTCCTAGATCAGTAGTCTTTTTTATTTTAAAAACAACTTGTTTCTTTTTATAATTTACAAATAACTCATAGATTAGCTTAGCTGAAATCTGAACCCAGAAGGGGATACAGCACCATGGGTGGAAATTCAATTAAAGAGAGATAAAAGTGCATATTATGACCCTCTCTAATTCTGTTTAAAGCGTATAATTCTGGGTAACAAAGGGCGGGTAATCAAATAGCCGTGGTTTACTTGTAACTGACTAATTGAATTAATCTTAACAATTGTGACACTTTCACGGATAAAAGTGTTCAAAGCGTCCACAACATTTTCCTCTTACTGTAAAAGTTAAATTTTGTTTGTCGAAAAGCAAAATCTAAATTACTTTAAGAAGCAATATTCCTGCAAGTTAATCCATAACATCTTACAAGTAACCGGAAAGTATCATAAATTGTGAGATGAGTCTTAATATCATATTATATAACAAAAACTGATATATCTGATACAATCCATCATTAAAAATTATGAAACGGAGGCCAAGAGATTTACTCAGTTAACCGTTATAGTTGAGTTGAGCTCAAATTTTTTTAATACGGAAATATTTTGGAAATGTCCTAACAACTTTATTGTTAAAGGATATTTTGTGTTGTAATAATAATTAATAATTATATATATAACTGATGGATATTAATTAACTTAATTATACATGTGTGGTTAAAGCCAAAGATGTAATAACATTAAACAAATATTTCGTAATATACATATTACTAAAGGATATGTATTGACCTTGATATTAAATTGGAAGAACGTTGATTAAACTCGATCATTGATAATTTTTTTTAATAATTTATTTATTGTTATTTACAACTGTATACACATATATACAACAAGTAAACTTGCTGTAGGTGTCATAGTGACATGATACAAACATGTGGAGAATCTACCCACTGATAGAACTCCAATAACATTTCTAGAAGAGAAGATCTCGAGGCCATCTTCTTTTCAGACGCCTAGGAGGATAATTAGGAAATGAAGGAGAAGCCAGGTTAGAAACAAGTAGATTTGGGTGGTTGAGAAGTTTATTATGGAAGAAACAGTATCTGGTTCTGGCCAAATCGGTAACATATGGAACATTGAGGTCCTGATGTATGACTTGATTTGTGACAAAGTAAGGAGCATTAAGGAGTTTACGAAGGATTATGGACTGTTTGGATTCTGGACGAATTTGATGGTTTAGTGGAGCCCCAAAGCTCAACTCCGTATGTCCAGATAGGCCTTATAATAGTCATGTAGATCAGTCTTTTGTAATGGATTAATAAATATAAAAGTTCTGTTTCGCGCTAAGCGTTGTTTCAAAGAAATAATTGCAATAGTCGGAATCTACGAGCAGTTTCTTGTCTTTTTAGTCTTGTATGAGGATTCCATGTCAGTCGTTTGTCGAGATGTAGTCCTAAGTTACGGATCTGTTCGACAGGAATAAGTGGGGTATTATTAAAGGATATTGTAGGGGAAGAGGTCATGGACTTACGACGAACGGTAAATGTAATTTAGAGGGATTTATTGGAATTAATTTTAATCCTCCAGTTTTGGCACCATTCTCCAAGGGTGGTGATGTGGGATTGGAGGGTTTGGGATACTATGTAAGGATCATTGTTCATTGACAATAGACATGTGTCATCGGCATACGTGGGTAGGATAGTGTTAGGATGGGTTGGGGTGTCAGCTGTGAAAACTATATAAAGGATAGGACCAAGGATATTACCCTGAGGTAGTTGATAATTTAAAAAAAAAAAGAAGATTGTTCGGGTGGGGTCAAATAAAAAAACTCAAATAGTAATTAAACAATTTAATGCGGGCCAACGTTTCGTCCCACATTTAATGAGGGCTATAAAGTATACACACTTAAATAACGTAAAATAATAGACAAATGAAATCAAAGTAAACTAAATATGACTTAAAATATGTGAAAATTCATACAAAAATTAATTAAAAATAAATTGAAGAAAACAAAAATAAGATGTACAGGGAAAAGTATAAATAAAAAAAAAATACAAAAAGGTTTTTTACAATTAATGAAATTGGAAATTATAGAAAATAAAAAAAGGTGATACAAAATATATATATTAATATAGTACGCACTAAAAGACGGAAAAAGTATAATAAGAATAATAATCAAGAATAAAGGAAAATAATCTTTGAAGAACATCTACCTTATTGAAAGCAGTTAAGAACAAAAATGTAGAAGGCGGATGTGAAGACAAACAGGAAGGGAAGTAGGAGGTGATGGGCAGTTAACTGATACGTTACATTACAAATCAAAGAAATATAAAATAATGTTAAAGTAACAATAATATTATCTTTATAGAAATTTTTATTTTAAATTTATTTATTTATATTTACAACTGTACATAAATACATCAAGTAAATTTGAGGGAATCATATTGGTAAGGTACAAGTATGTAGAGAAGCTACCCAATGGTAGCACTCTAAAAACATTTTTACAATATAAGGACTGGTGGCCATCTTGTTTTCAGACGCCTCGGAGTCCGGAATAATAGAGGAAGCAAGATCAGAAACTAATGGGTTTGAGTGGTTAGGGAGTTTGTAATGGAAAGATTGATATCTGGTTCGGGCTAGAGCGGTTTCAAATGGAACATTGAGGTCTTTGTTGATGATTTTATTTGTGACATAGTAGGGAGCATTTAGGATTTTATGAAGGATTTTGGATTGTAAGGATTGGAATTCGAAGGTTTAGTGGAGCCCCAGAACTCAACGCCGTATGTCCAGATAGGCCTTAAAATTGTCATGTAAATCAGTCTTTTGTAATGAATTGGAAGTTTGGACCGTTTATCTAGTAAGTGCTGTAATAGTCAAAATCGACGTGCAGTTTCCTGTCTTTTCAGTCGTGTGTGATGATTCCAGGTTAGTCGTTTGTCCAGATGTAGTCGAAGGTAGCGGATCTGTTCGTTGGCTAACATTAAATTGTTTAATTATTACTAGAGTTTTATATATTACACATTGCCAATCAACAGTCTTCCAATAAGTTTAAATAAACAGTTTTAATGCTAATGTTTAACTAACAAACAAAGAACAATAAAAAACGTGGCACTGCTTTAAGATGTATGACCTTTTTTGAGAAGGGTACCCTTATTTCCGACATGTCCAACTGCAGCTCTACTTTTACCATATAACTTAGACACTCAAAAAATACTCCTATATAATTATCACATTGTTTCTTGACATGAAGAAACCCTTTGTCTGTTGCTTGATCCTTGTCCGTACCATGATGCTACCCCGCACTCCGTTCACCATGCACATCTCCCTCCTCTACTGCTAGCATCCCCATCTTGATATGACACATAAATTACCTTATCACGCTAGACATAATAAACATTATTTCAGACAGTAGATCAGTAGTGAAACTGAGTTGTCCAGCGACACTAAAGGAGACAAGTTATATATAGTAGTTTGTAGATAGTAGCTGTGCATGGTGGCGCACCTGGTTCAACTTCCTCGTATTTCTTCTGCAAATTTCTATAGGTTAAGAACTATTGTTCTGTAGGAATGGTCAGTTGGAATGACATTAAATCGACGATCAGGTTGATCGTGTAGCGGTAATACTCAGGTATTATCAAGAAAATTTTGACTTACTATCATTCAAGATATGGAGGGGAGTTTTACTTTATTCTTGCATGAAATTACCAAAATAAAGGACTGATAAGATCCTTACTGTTCAATATTTCATTTGCAAGTAAGGGTCAGTAGGACTGATAGTGCAAAAGTATTCCAGGCTAAACTTTTTTCATTAAGCGGTCCCACAAATTGGAAAAACCCACTATCGTTAGAATAAGTTTGTTACCTGTAGATAACAAGCCAAACATCACCTTCGCTGTGGATTGCCTTAAAGGAGGTTTTATACTTTTCGATCTTGAACTAAGCTTTTCACTCATACACACATACCATTTTGCTAGACTTGGTAATTTGGATTCGGTTTGGTCATTTTTCGTAATCCCTTTGCTATACATTTCTTATAAAGGTAAACGAAAGTAAAAAGTGTCTGTATTTGTTTTTCATTAATTCATTCTTCTACATATGAACCCAAAAATCAAACGATAGTTAATTTAAATATGTTTTTAAAAATTTGAAATTTTCTATGGTAAATGCAAATAAACATTGGAAATGTTTTATTTTAATAGTTGATATTTTCACTAATAAAAAGTTAAGATTTTTCTGATAAATGAAAATTCTTATTATAAATTTTAAAAAATTCAGATTATTTCAAAATTCCATTTTTCTCCTGTAAAATAACATACAAAATGTTTTCATAATAACTTTTAATAGTAGACTCAAAAAAGCCAACTCAATTTAGCAAGAATCTCAGCCGCAAGCTCCCTGATGAAGACCTGAAACTCAGGTCGAAACTTCAGCACGAATAAATTTTAAAAAAATTGTATGTGTTCTGACCGCACCCACCGAGCTTTTACTATCTCTAAAAAAAATATTTATAAAATTATTATTATTTTATTTTATTTCATATAAAGTAATCATACAAATGCTGCTTATATTTTTTATTATTCTTATATATTATTATTCTTATGTAAGCATATGCCCCAGAATCAAGATAGACTCTTCGTAACAAAAAATAAAATAAAAATAATAAAATTTTTATTAACATCAATTCCGAAAAGCATCATCGTAAGCAGGGCGTTAATCTAGGAGTAAATGACAATGAGAGTACACCATGTCCAGACCATATCCAACCCAGAAGAGCATCCTCTATGTCTCCTGCTAACAAACGCTGAGTGGCGCGACAAATGGACCATTGGCAGGACAGGCCATCGAGGGGACATGAGGGACATATCGATCGACGTCGAATGCTCCATCGCTCAAAAATTCACGACTAGAAAAATATATAGTGCCCTAGGGCCGAGGTAAATAGCTGATATGGCCCTGCCGAGGGAACATGTTAGCTGAATCTTTAATAGCACGGTATACACCGGTAGCCCTTTTAATAGGAGGTCCAAAAACTGACACTGGGCTCCCCCCCCCTGTTCAGACACCTGATAAAAGTAGATGTAGCCTGGAAATATTTAGCAGGAAGAGTACATTTCAATGTAGGCTACAATGTTCATGTTTTTACATAGCAGATTTAATTGCATTATAGAAGCGGCTTTCCCAAGCTGGCTCCGCCCTTTGACCGACATATCCTTCGTTTCCCCCCTCCCGTCAATTATTCATCATGAGTGGGGGAGGGATTTTTTTCTAATTTTGTTCGCTTTTTTTTTCTTTCGTGTTCGACATAAAGACGATTTAATCTTTTCCAGAGGGGAAAAGATTAAAAAGTAACTTCTGATATCAAAACTTTTTATTTAAAACAAATCTATTTTTAAGTGAAACAATAACAATATGGAGTTCCGTGCTTTGTAAGTAAATACTGTTTTTTAAACAACGGTTATACAAGGAGGCGATTTGTTCAACATCACGCCAAACCACCAGATTTTTTACCGAACTAATAGCACAAGAGCCGGAATAAAAAAAGGCAGTTACTTCACCCCAATTTTGATTTCTTAATTTTTGAAAACTATGTATAATTACTGGTCAAAACTGATGAGTCTGCCAAGTATAGTTATGCGGAATAAAAATAAATTGATTTATATTTGTTCAGACAATAAGTTTGATTTATGAAAAACTTTATTTCAGAAGTCTGCCAGCACACAAATTAAAGCTAGTTAAATTTACAATAAAATTGTTAATATTGTTTAGTAGTTTTTATGATATTTGACAAAATAAACTCACAAAATTTTAATTTCTGGTTATTCGTATACAATATTGGATTTTTGAAAGAATACATCTCTAGACCCATAAGACGCACATATGTCTGCCAACACTCAAAATAAAGGAAATTTAACTTACTATAAAGCTGTCCATGACTCTTATCTTCGTAGGGGTAGTATTTTTTATGATATTCATATATAAATATAAATTTAGCAAATGAAAATTTTTCCGAACAACTATAAATCAATTTATTTTAGCAAATTCCATGAAAACAACTACTCCTACGAAAATAAACGTCATAAACAACTTTATAACTCATTAAACTATCTTTAATTAGTGTTAATAGACATCTGCACGTCACATAATTCCTAAGATATAGATTTATTTATGATTTATTCCCCCTACCTATACTTGGCAGATTCACCAATTTTGACTAGTAATTATACAAGGATTTTGGATTGTAAGGATTGAATACGAGAGGAATTCGAAGGTTTAGTGGAGCCCCAAAGCTCAACTCCATATGTCCAGATTGGCCTTATTACAGTCATGTAGATCAGTCTTTTGTAATGTGTTGGAAGTTTAGACCGTTTGTCTAGTAAGTGCTGTAATAGTCGAAATCGACGTGCAGTTTCCTGTCTTTTCAGTCTGGTGTGAGGATTCCAGGTTAATCGCTTGTCCAAATGTAGTCCAAGGTAGCGGATCTGTTCGACAGGGGTAAGAGTAACATCATTAAATGAAACTGTAGGGCAGTCAGTAGGTTTACGACGAAGGGTAAAGGTGATTTGATGGGATTTGTTGGAATTTATCTTAATCCTCCAATTACGACACCAATCTTCGAGGGCTGTCATACATAAAAAAATGAACTGAAAAATCAGAAATTAGCAAATTTATTTTGAGAGATCTATACATCAAAAACCATTCAACTTACAGATGTGTAGGAGTAATAGTTTTTATGACATTTGCTCCAATAAATTGATTTGCAGTAATTCTGACAAAATTTCATGTGCAAAAGTTATACTTATATACGAATATCATAAAAACTACTACCCTTACAAAGATACGTGACATAAACCACTATATTAAGTGGAATTACCTCTATTTAGAATACTGTCAGACATATGCACGTCTTATGGCTCCTGAGATATATATTTTTAAAAAAATCAAAAATTTTATCACAACAACTAGAAATTAACATTTTGTGAATTTATTTTGTCAAAGATAATAAAAACTAATAATCCTAAGAAGATAATGATTATGAGCTACTTTACAGTACATTTAACAAGCTTTAATTTGAGTGCTAATAGACATATATACGTTGCATGATTTTTGAGATATAGATCTCTCAAAATAAATTCACTAACTACTAATGTTTCGGTATATTTTTTATAAAATATTGCTTTTTAAAAAGCTGTATCTTGGTAACAGTTGAACGTAAATAGCTCTACTAGAGCACATTTTTTAGAAAATTTATTCTACTTTAAATTATGTTCTCTTCGGTTTTATAGTGTTGTAGGTAGTTTTAAAGATATAGAGCTATAGAGAGATATAATGAAATTTTTTTTTAACGTTTTAAAACAGCCGTCATTTTTTATTCCCCATATCTATACTTGACAGACCCGTCAATTTTGACTATTAGTTATACAGAGTTTTCATTAAAGTAATCAGAGATATATTTTAAATAACTGCCTTATTTCTCCTCTGGGGATATTGTACTATCCAGGACGGCTCCCGAACCCATAGCACCGATCACGGCTACAGTAACAGAATAAATAATTGTCTACCACAGCTGGAGTCGAACCCGGAAATCCGTTTATAATAACCTCCTAAACTCGCAGTAGAGAGAGAAATACTTTATTTATCTATGCTGCCTAAATACATCAGGTTGCTATCTCACACAGCATACTTATCAATCCGTAATCGGACATATATAAATTACACATACATGTAATAATCAGATATAAAGAGATATAATAATAAGATATAATAAACAATTTTTTTCCCTACAGTTTCCTTTTACAATCAATTTCGGTCTGTACAACAAATACAAATGTTTCAATTCATTCCTATTTTTCTTTCTCATTTATGCTTCTCCAATTTCACCATTTCACAATTTTTTAATTCACCCTCCTAGATCCTCTTCAGTGACCCGCTAAACAAATTCAATATTAGACGGTAATGTGAGATCAGACCATCATTCATGGTCACAGCAGTAGATCAGTTTACCAAAAACAAACAAATAGATACATTTTACGAGAATAAGACTAACACATAAATTCAAAGAAAAATATAATAAAAACCCGGTTACAGGAAACACTTGAATGGATAAATAAGTTTAAAAAAGAAACAATAGTACTAATAAAATAAAATAATTTAATCATAAATACGTTAAAACATACAAATAGAGAGGTCAATATATTAAAATAAATAAATTAAACAAAGAATAATCTCCGAGCTAATTTCCATGCAGGTGATGATGTATGATCCCCAGGGAGTCCAAAATAAAATTTTCCGCCAAGATCGCAATATCCCCAATGCTAACACCTAGGCCTTCTAAGAAGCTCCTTGTTC
This sequence comes from Halyomorpha halys, assembly GCF_000696795.3. Taxonomy (NCBI): domain Eukaryota; kingdom Metazoa; phylum Arthropoda; class Insecta; order Hemiptera; family Pentatomidae; genus Halyomorpha; species Halyomorpha halys. Next base: position 178,863 of record NW_027115045.1, read on the forward strand.
TATCTGGTATTGTTCCACGAGATCCAAACCAGAGGCCTCTCACGGTGAACTCTCTCTCTCCGAAGGTCTCGCGGAATTTTTCCTTAAGGAAAGGGACGCAATTTTCATATATTTTCTTTTTTTCTCTTTCCACTCCACCTATAATAATAACAGGATAGTGTTTATGTAAAGTTATGTATTTTTGCTTGTTTCACAATACTGGCAGGTCCCCTTGGATCTTAATCGACATTAATTAAATTTTCGTTTTGCATATACAGTCGAGTGTTTTTGTCACAATAGGGATAGTACCACATATATTACGATTCGAAATATCGATTTCAAAGATTTCAGGATTTAACAAAATCCTATTTAAATTTAACTATCCTTATCCCAGAGCCGAGAGGAGGATTAAAATAAAAGTTTGGGGGCAGTGCCATATATATTAGGATTCGAACTATCCATTATTGTTCATACATCGATTTTTGAGATATAGAGAGATTTCAGGATCCAACAAAATAATAGAATCTACCATGTCCCCGAGCCGAGAGGTGTTAAAATAACGAAAGCTTAGGAAAACAAGATTACAGTTATGGAACAAGCACATTGTTGCAAGTTTTTGTGCCTGGAAATAACGTTTCTGTCATAATCTATGTTAATCGGAATTGCACGGCTGCATAACCAGCGGATATTGGCTGGGTAACAGCCCGAAAATATCGCCATGAGGAGGCAAACGATCTATGAGGCGGTGGTTATGGCCCCCCTCTGTTTATGCACCGCCTTCATTATCATAAAGACCGCCGAAGAGGCGGCGGAAAACAGCCCCCGGATAAAGAAGGCTCTTTCTTTTAACGCCCCTCCCGGTAATGCGCTAATAATTTTTTAGATGATCCTTAATTAAAAGAGGGCGCTTCGGTATAATTGTAACGAGTCTCATACAAAATTCAGTCGGCTAAGGAGATCGGTAGAGAGGACAGAAGGGACTGAATTAATTTAATTATGAAGTTTGCGGGAGAAGGGGAGGGGGGTTACGTTGAACAGTCACAACTCGAGGACGGTTTAGCGACTGAAATATCAGAGAACAATATTATCTTGGTGAGGAAACACAAAGGTGTCGAGTTGAGGCCACAATACCATATCGCTCTTAGTGACTGCTGTTACATACATCCGTTAATGTTTAACTGCTTTAGTGGATAGTTTCATTCACACACACACACACACACACACACACACACATATATATGTATATATTTATATTTATATTTATTATCCTCCCTGTTCAAGGTGAAAAAATGAAAATAAAAATAGTTTATTATTTTGGGACTAGGTCCCTTAAGAACAATTACAGAGGCAATTTTAATTTTATAATAACATATATTGGCCAAAAAGCAGTGTAGCCACACTTAACAATAACTTATATACAGAGAAGAAAAAAATATATAAATTAAAAACCTACCTGACTAAATACATAAAAACCAAACAAAAAGATAGTTACAAGATATCTGTACTATTATAATATTGGTGAAGTAAAAAGTAGTTGAATAGATGGGTTTTAAACCAGGGAAGGGTTGTACATGATGTATGTTAGAGGGAATGGAATTCGAGAAATATGCAGCAGTTGTAAAAAATGATTTATCAAACTGGAGATGGTAGTACGGGATTAGACTGAAAATTTTAATAGCAGGTTTTCTAGAATATAGGAGGGGCGTTGAGTACTAATTACTTGGAATAGAAAGGAGCCTAGGAAATACTGGCAGGCTGGATAGAGCCACTTCAGCTTGGCTTAATACTGGGTTATGTGCGTATCTCTAATGATCCCGACAATAAATTCATAAGACGTTAAGTTTAGATTTGAGGTTCCCCCACCACCATAGTACCAGCCAACCATAGTCTAAGTGGGGGAAAACAAGAGAGGAAACTAAGAGTTGACGGGTTTTAAGTGGAAGGAGATAACCGATTCTATTGAATAGCTTAAGTTATGGTTCGACGGGAACTTTTTAGGCAAAGAAAATATTGCAATCAGGAGAAATTTCCAATGCCCAGTTTTCAATAAATCCACACTTTTCACGTCATCGTATAAGCACATTTTAGACATGTTTTAAGTGTATGCGTGTCAATGACACTATCATCTCATGAATGGATGAAATGATACTTTTGTTTTTTGAGTTTTTTGTTTTTTATTTCCCCACTGCAGATGGTAGGAAAGCTTAGTCATCAAGGAGCAAATGAAAAAAAAAATCCTTATAATTGAAGGGGTAATTCGATGAAGGGTTTATGTAACATTTTTTAATCTTTAGTATCGATGAAGGGGGTAGGTTCCTATCTAGCTAGTGTGAGTTACTCTAACCTCAAATCCTATTGATAACTGATACATCAGATGTAGAGGGGGCTATGTACACTTCACATAATAAGAACCAACAACAAACAAATTAAACCTTGTTTTCTTAAAATTAACTATGTCTTACATAACCCCTTCGATTGAAAATTATCAGTCGGATTTTACGTTTCGAACATCAAGGAACAATTTATGTTCTGTGTATTTATGTTCTTATAATAATAAAGTTCTAATGGCCGAGTTTATCTAATGAGATAAAACAGAGTTTATCTTATAATTAAAATAATTAACTTTATTTACTAAAAGGCCAGTTGCAAGCTTAATACTGTTTGGATGAAAGACCATAATATTCATGCTTAAATAAAGTTCCACTCACCTCGCACCCTAAGAGGTGGGTAGTTCTAGGATCCTGATGACCTAGGAGATATCGAAGATTCTCAGGTAGAAACAACATAAGTCTCACTGCCCTGTAATAGAAACAAATTAAATATTAAAAAATAATACTTATAAATTATTTATTTATATATAAGTTATGTATTGTTCAAATGCGCAATGGCCTATGGTAGTAGCAAAACTTAAACATTATTTACATAACCAAGACCCTCAACAAAATAGTATCAAAATTAAATCCCGATAACTATATAATATTTGACTTTTATTCCCTTTTAATAAAAAACATGTTCAACTAAGACTAGTAAATCACATTAATGGACATAACATACATAATCAAACCAATTAAAGAATGTACTATATACAATTGGAAAAAGGATCAGTGTACTCTCGTAATCTAGACATCGATACACCAAACACTTCGGTAATCCGAACAAGTAAAAAAAATAATACTTTTTTTGAGAAATATGGGCAGGCAATAACATGTTTGTTTTCAAAATTTTTATCACATTCTAATAAGCCTTATTTTCTTTTACTAGGCATAATTTCACCACCTCCTCCCCCCCTAAACCTTACCTATATTTAGAATGGAACAAGCAGTTTTAGAGGAAATTGGAAAAATATGAAAAATCAATTCCATAAAATAGGACTCCCGGATAGTCGATTTTATCGAAAAAATTAGTTATGCCACAGGCAACACACTATCGCAAAACTTTCCCTTACTATATACTTCGTATATGCATAAGAAAAGTAAAAAAAACATTATCTTTTATTGTTTCCATATTAGATAGGTAATTATGTAAAAATACTACTGTTTATTGTTAAATGTTGGCCGAACGGAGACCGCTTGACCCCTAGCTGACCTATCGGGCAGACAGAAAAAACAGATCAGAGATCATCCATCGGAATTGAACCGTTCTATTTCCCTCGAGAAGCAGTTGAGATTGGAACCTGGAACCGTAAACCCCTGGCTAAGTGGGTTTCGGGGAGGAACGAGAAATACCAAAGCAATAAAATATTCCTGCTCTTGAAGAGAGCAGCGTATCCATCATCAGAGGCTACATATTTTGACCATCCCTAGGGGCTCACTCATGCATTATACAACTGCTTCCTCTTCCGATCCTTGCAAAAACAAGGACCCGCCGTTCTTTTGAATTATGCAGCCTCCTTCTTTTCCCCCGCTTTATGTACACTCTTCGGTCTCCTTCTGGCTTTGATTTCTTCCCCTCGCCTCGCTGGATTTAGTGCCGGATCTGATACCTCGTCTCTATGAATTTTTGAATGTCCCCTTTCGAAGTCTCCCCTTCCCTCTTTTTTTATTATTATTTTTTTTTCCAAGTGTCACAGGAAAAGCTGGAAATGAAACCGGAGACACCTACTGAACATCGACAATTGCGACTCCTGAAGTCATAACAAATTTTATTTAAAAATATAAATATAGTGCTATGATATTTTAGAATAATGATATAATAATTTATGTGCAACCTCCTCACTACTTCGAGATTCGTTTTACGGTTTAAATAATATAATTTGTATTTAAGTTAATTCTCAAACAATCATTATTATTATCTAAGGAGTTTTAAGTTAATTCTAATAATCATTATTATTATTTCCTTTAAACAACACCTATTCTTTCACTTATTGCATAACCAAACCTTCGCATCATTGTAAACAATATAAATGGGCATATATTGATTAATATTATAAACAGTAGTTAAGCTAAGATCTCAATGTAACTTCATTTTCCTTACTGCAAACTTTTAAATGCTTTCCAGACAAAAATCATAATGTATGAACCATGTACTTATTCTTAGAGGATATATGTCCCAGATTAAAATTATTTTTTCATTTCATGTTATTACTTTAAATTACCAACGCTTTCACCAACCTAGCCATCCACAAGGACAAATTTTGCAGGCTATTCTGCCAAGTCAATAAATCTAGTAAAATTCAACCAATTTGTCAATTTTCCATTAATTTATAAAACTTTTAATTACAGATGAACATACCAATATTATCTATCACTCACTTATCATACCCAAGTGAGTTAATGAGAGATGATAGTGTCAAGTTAATCTGCAATAAAAAATTTTGAAAATTAATACAAAAGAGACGAAATATAAAGAATTTGACTAAATTTATTAAATTGGACTGAATAACATACTAAAAGTTTTTATTTGCTGGATATGAGGTGTAAATTTATATTTAAGATTATCCTTAAGGATGTGCAGGACGGCCGAAACGTTGGACGCTTATAGTAACAGTAAAAAATGTTCAAGACTTAACTTGCATACAAAATATTCTATGATAACATATTATAATAAATTTATTAGGATGCTTTTTTATGTTTGACAACCTGACCCGGCTATGGTTAGTCATTGCTAGATTTGAGTATGTACAATATATAGATTGAAGATTTAGTACAAGAGCCGGGAAGAAAAAAAGGCAATTATCTTACCCCTATTTTTGATTACTTTTATGAAAACTAGAGATAATTACTAGCCAGAATTGATGAGTCGGCCAAGTATTAGTAGAGGGAATAAAAAATTGCGGCTGTTTCAAAACCTTAAAAAAACATTAATTTTTCATTCGGAGCTCAATATCTTAAAAACTAACAACAACACTAGAAAATCTAAGAGAACGTTGTTTAAAGAAGAGTAAATTTTCTAAAATATTAGGCCTAAAAGAGCTATTTACGTCGAATAGTTCTCGAGATATAGCTTTTTAAAAAGCAAAATATGACCTTTCCTCAGACCACAGTCCAGTTATCCTTTCCTTACATTCGAGCTTCGTTCCTAAGCCATCACCTCCATCATTGATTAAAGGACGAGTTGACTGGGACAAATTTCGTAATGATTTGGAAAACAAACTGGACTTAAAAACTCCACTTAAAACTAAACATGACATTGACGAAGCAATAAAA
>NW_027115045.1:186661-207092 GCF_000696795.3 Halyomorpha halys
ATTAGTAGTTAGTTAATTTATTTTGAGAAATCTATATCTCAGGAACTATGTGACGTACAGATGTCTATTAGCACTCAAATTAAAGCTAGTTTAATTGACTGTTAAGTAGCTCAGCAAGAAGTATATAACCTATAACTTCGTAGGAATAGTAGTTTTCATGATATTTGCTAAAATAAATTGATTTATAGCTGTTCCGACAATAAGTTTGATTTATGTAAAACTTCATTTCAGAACCATTGGACGTACAGATATCTGCCAGCGCTCAAATTAAGCTCGTTAAATTTATTACAAAATAGTTAATCATGTTGATCTTTGTAGGAGTAGTAGTTTTTAGATAGATATAGATGATATTTTTTGTATATTTATGATATTCTATAAAGTAGTTTATGACACTTATCTTCGTAGGGGTAGTAGTTTTTATGATATTCACATATGAATATAAATTTGGTAAATGAAAATTTGTCCGATCAACTATAAATCAATTTATTTTAGCAAATTTCATGTAAACTATTACTCCTACGAAGATAAACATCATAAACTACCTTATAGCTCATTAAACTAGCTTTAATTTGAGTGCTAATAGACATCTGTACGTCTAATGGTTTTTGAGATATAATTTTTTCAAAATAAATTTACTAACTACTGATCTTTCAACACGTCCCATACAACATTTTTATGAAACGTAGCTTTTTAAAAAGCTATATCTTAAAAAATATTTAACGTAAATAACTCTATTAAGGCTCATATTTTAGAAAATTTACTATTCTTTAAATAATGTTCTCTTAGGTTTTCTTGTATTGTTCCTACTTTTTAAGATATAGAGCTCCGAATGAAAAGAAATTTTTTTTATCGCTTTGAAACAGCCGCCATTTTTTATTCCCCCTATCTATACTTGGCAGACTCATCAATTTTGGCTAGTAATTATACATAGTTTTCATTAAAGTAATCAAAAATTGGGGTGAAATAACTACCTTTATTCTCTTCTTGGGCTCTTGTATTAATTGTTTGACATGGCAAATAGCCTGTAATGAAAAAGGTTTATAATAAATTGTGGCAAATTAATAATGAGGTATGTTTAAGAAATATTAGTATTGTGTGGGAGAGAAAATACGAAAACTAATTTTATGTTGACTCTATGAAAATGGCCCAAGGGCCGAAACGTAGATGAATGATATAAACTTAGTTGATAGTAAAAGGATCATTTGAAGTTTGATATTATTAAAATTAACCACTCTAAAACTATTAATTAAACAATATATTGAATGAGAAAACTAGTAATTTTTTGTTATCTAATGTGCGAATTTATTACACTGAAAGAATTAAGGCAAATTCGTACAAAACTATAGAAAAAAGAAGACCAACTAAAAAAAGATGATTGACTTGAATGGTTGTGCTTAAAAAAAAAAAGCGATGGACAAGAGAGCTTAAGCAATTGGTTAAACCGAGGTTAATTCTAAAGAGCGGTCGGAGAGGGTCGGTTTGCGGCAGCGGTTTGCCAGACCACACTCTCTCCCGCCAAAACCAGGCAGAATCATCAGACCACTTGTCTGCAAATTAGTCCTGTATTATCTCGATTTTAACTATTTATTTATTTTCTTTATTTATATTCTTCGATTACTTTTATAAAAGAGGACATACATTTTTTTCGCTGGTTTAATTTTTGTATATATTCAAGTGATTTCAATTCACTATTTTTTCCTGATAGGTTAGCCAGGGGGTTCCCAACCTTTTTATAACGCATGCTACAACCAAGGGTTCTCTAAATCGAAGCGTGCCACAACTTTACCTCCTCTATCACCTTCAAAATAATTATTTCTACATAGTATATAAACCTTTATCTAAACTATTTTTTCTCCTTAATTTAAAACAAATTTGATCCTTTTTTTCTCTCAACTTCATTCTTTACAACTTTTCCAACGTTTCGACCCTCAGGTCATTCTCAAGGATACCTACAAAAAGTTTTTTTGTAGTTTTTTAAAAGTTTTTTTTTGTTTCGACTCTGAGGGTCCAAACGTTGGAAAAGTTGTAAATAATAAAGTTGAGAGAAAAAAAGGACTAAATTTGTTTTAAATTATGAATAAACTGAACCACTCTCAAACAAGAATAAATAAAATTAATCTATTTTTTCTCCTTTTAAAAACTTTGAGAACACCATACACATACCTAAATAATGAAAAAAGTCAATAAATATATATTTTTAATACAATAAAAATAAACACTATTATATTAATTTAAAACTAAGATAATCGTAAGTTTTTATAATAACAATTGTAATAATTTTTATTTCTTTTTCTTCTAAGCCACATAGGTGCGTGTGGTTGATGTCATAATGACAACGGGTTGAAGGTAGCCTATTTTTTTGCATTCTGATAATGCATTTTAAGAGGGGGATGAAGAAATTTGATCATTTGGAAAGGGGTACTCTGTATTTTGTGTCAGTCTGTTGGTGATGGGGCTCACCAAGTTTGTTGATTAAAATAATTTATTACTTCTATTCAGTTGAGTCTGAGTCTGTTTTTGTGTGTCTGCCACCTTTGTGGTCGTCCTATCGGTGCCAATGTCCTAAATAATGGTTCGCACAGTACTGAAGGCTGTCAAAAATGTAATATGTCACCTCGATATAAATTCTGTTACAGTCGGTAGTTCAAATGTCGTATGTATGTGGTCTGTTACAATTAAAAAATTGTAATAGTTTTTTTTTTCTTACCTCCTTTATTATAAATAGCAATATTAATATATACCTAAGTATAAGTTAAGTATTGGCGAAAGCACAATGTCAAAAAATAGAAGAAGGAAAAAGATCTAACTCGCTTGAACTGCTGTAAAATACTAATCTATTTGCGGAGCCTGTCCGTCTATATATATACAATAGGTCAGCTGTTCTCGATCAGCTGATATGGACCCGTCAGCTGACAGTCCGTAACTTATATACAAATGTAACTGGTGCCCTTCCTTTGCCACATGGCATTATAAGGGATTCGGCTGGGTCCGCTGAAGACGGGGGTTACAATATTGGCCCAGGAGCCGCTGGCCGGGATAATTGGGGGGTAAACAAATTTGTAAATTGTAATAGTAAATTTTTATTTTCTTATCTTACTTTTGAAATATTTGCTACATGCGAGTACAGCTGTGTTTGAAATAATCAAAGTTTACTCATAATTTCGTTTCCAGAAGTTTAACTTCTGTCGTTCAGTCCTAAGAATGTCACATTTGTTTTCTCTTGTTAAAGACTTATTGATAAGAACATTAGAAGTGCTTTCCGTAAACTAAATTAATTACTTTTCTTTTTTCTTAAATGGATATTAAACAACAAAACAATACATTTTAAAAAATAAGTTTATTAAAATAAATTAAGTTAAACCGAGGTTAAGTGGAATATTGTTCTTACATTCCAGTAAAAATCGGCAAACCATAAAATTGGGTTAATATGCTCCAAATTCTAGAGTTTTTTTGATATTCTGTATTTTTTACTCTCTTGCTGGAGTATAAATAAAATAAAAAACCGCTAATTTACACTGTGTTGATATCTATGTCATCATCATCTTCATCCCGAGCTCAACAATCCATTACTGGAATCTCGAGAGTTGTCCTCCATGTTTCGGCAGCCGTCCACTATTTCCTGATTCCAAGGATTCTGGTATCAGCACTTACTCCATCTCTCCATCTCAACCTTGGTCTACCAGTGCTGTACAGCTTCTTTGAAGTTGAGGTCTCGTCCATCCGTACAATGGGGCCCGACCATCTCAGCCTAGCTATCCGGATACATCTTATACCATCCGGTTCCTTGTACAATTTGGCCAGTTCCTGGTTTACTCTGATTCTCCATTCATCATTCTCCTTCACTGGGCCAAAAATCTTCCGAAGGACCTTCCTCTCGAAAATCAACATTTTTTTCTCACTGTCCTTCTTCAATCTCCATGTTTCACACCCATAAGTCAGGACCAGTTATACGGACTTTGGAAAGGAGAAGTTTAGTTGCTCATTGTACTCTTTACTTCAGGAGGCCATAATAACATCTGTTTGCAGCAACAATTCTTCGGTTCATCTCCTGGCTCATGCCATTATCCGCAGTGACTAGCGATCCCAAATATTTAAACCTATAAACTATTCCAAAGTCGTATATACCAACTTGGATTGTTGGACCTGTTCGACGGCTGTCAGTTGTCATGTATTTCGTTTATCCTCGTTGACCGCGAGCAGTAAGCATCCGCCTTAGCTGTTAAGGATCTCCCAATAATACATATGCCATCGGCGTATGCCAGTGTTTGGATACTTTTTGCAAATAAAATTTGGCCTGTTTTCTGTATGCCAGCATCGCTCGCTACGCTATAGCTAGATTAAAGGAGTGCATGCTAGAGTATCACCTTGTCTCAAGCCTCTTGAATTTATTAGACAAATCTTGCACTCTTGGTGGTGTCCATCATAGTCACTCTGGTCAACCTAATTAGCTTTGGTGGGATTTCAAGTTTTTCCATTGACAAATATAATTGATATCTATGTAGTTTTATTTATTTGAAAACAGAGAAAAGTTTATGGGTAACCATGGAGATTTCAAACCAATTTTTAAAATTCGTTATAAACATCTGGAAATCAATATACAATTTAAGGCTGTCGCCATAGGAGAAAATAACCAACAAAAACATATAAAAGTACTACGAAAATAAAAATAAAAAATTTCATTGTAAATTTTTGAATAAAATCATTTTTTTTTTCAAATTTAATATTTTCGCTTGAAATAAAAATTGTGAAATAATAAAAAGTTTAAGTAATACAATTGTAGTGTACCCTGATAAATTATAGTACTTCTTCCTCTTGCTTCAGCAATCCTGTTCCAACTGTCAAGAATGTACTTCGACCAAATGATTTTTTCTCTATTCTGGAAAACCATTAATAAATGTATAGAATTAATAAATGATAACGCATTGAATTAAATACAAAAACGCAATTAATAATAGCCAAGTCAACTAGTCCAGTCGCGTCTGATTCCTCTCACTGCTACTAAAATTCAATCAGCTGACATATTAGACGCGACAGGTCTGGCTGAAGGGGTTGGTCTGGGAGAACCCTTAAGCTGTAGAATACAGTAATCGCAATACTTATTAATAAATTTTCTAAAGATATAACTCAGAAGTGGAAATGGGGATGGATCTCTATAGGACACACAATACTAATTACAGAAACCAATATACGGGTTTTGGAGTATATATTTTTATTGTTTCTTGGTTAGTCTTTTTAAGGCTATTGCCGTGAGATATGTCTCATATTTGCATAAAAATCTTTTTTTGTTTCCATCATTGGTGTCTGAATAGTCAAAATATTGATTGGTTTGTTATAGGTATAATTGATATTTGAGGGACTTGAGACATTGGTTTAAAATCTTCAAAAAGTGTTGATTTTTTTTTCTGTATTTCTCTCATTAATTATTTAAGTAATGTAGATTTTTTATTTAAATCTTTAAGTCAAAGATAAGGAACAGTGATAAAAATCTGTAAGGAATACAAATGGAAAGAATGATAAACCAGGGCGACCCCCAAGGCGAAGCTAAAGAAGCCATCCCTCGAGTCTATGGTTCTCCATTAATATTTCACGGTACCACTTCACCCCCGCACAAAAACCTACCCCTCAAATGTTTGCCTGGCCAAATTGTCATCCCCTCCTGGCTTTTTGTCCACAAAGCTCAATTATCTCTTTGCCCTACCGGCTTTTTGAAGATGAAAAATAAATAAAAAAAAGTAACGCGGAAAAAAAGAGAAAAAAAAAGAAAAAAAAAAAAGGAAGTCTGTATAATTAAAAGAAACTGGGATTCAAACCGAGTCCGTACAAAGGGGCGAAAAAACGAATTCAGAGGAAGTGTTACATTCATTAAGCTGTAACCAGGGATAGTTTCTCACTCTCTAAATGCGTTCCCTACAGTATGTGTGGAATTGGAATATGTGTCTCGTAGGTAAAGAAATGCTTTACTCATTCACGCTGCCCAAATACATCGGGGTGCCACTTTACACAGCATACTGATCAATCCGTAATCGGACATATATAAATTACATATTTTATATGATGTAATATTATAGAAAGACAACATTTTTTTTTTCCACAGTTTTCTTTTACAATTAATACCAGTCTACAAACTAAATACAAGTTTTTCAATTTATTCCTTTTTTTCTTTCCCTCCATTTCACAATCCTTATTTCATTTGATCAACAAATCCCCCTATATAACAAATATTAAAAATAATAAGGTAATAAATAAAACAACAAATAAGATATGCGATGCATGCATGCCATCCCTCCTCTGGAAAACTCCCCCACTCATTAATTTTCATGCATGTGGTGGTGGATGATTCCCAGGGAGTCAAGTATTATATCCTCTGTCATCCTAGCCACGTCCTGGACATCGACCCCGAGCTCCTCCATGAAGCTCCTAGTTGTGCTGGGAATAGTTCCACGGGCTCCGAACCAGAGGCCTCTCACGTTGAAGTCTCGTTCTCCGAACCCCTCACGGAACTTCTCCTTACGTAAGGGATACATTTATCGTAGATTTCCTTCTTTTCCCTATCTAATTTATTTGCCTGGTCAAGGTCGTTATTTTCATATCTCACGGTAGGATCCAGAATGATTGCCGACTTCCCCTTCTTAGGAAAAGCAACTATATCCACATATCTGGTAGATCCATCCGTATCTACACAGTAGACCTCGTCAAAGCAGGCAAAATCTCTTTCTTTTAGGAGCCTCATTAACTCGTATTTCACTCTATGATGTCGGCGTGTTATGAGGAGGGAGTTGTTGGGGCATTTACCCTACACATGTGCTGGTGTTTCCGGCTCTCTGTTGCATTTGCGACAAAGGGACCCAACTCCTCTATCCTGCCCGCTGACACCTGAAGGACCATTCAGAGCCCGTAAGTATTTGTTTATCGTATATAAACTTATTTGCCCTCGGAGACTCTTTGAAATGGTGTACTCCAATAACTGATTTTAGGAAAACATTAACTCCACTATAATTTAACAAAAACTTTTTTTTTTTTTCTTTTTTTTTTTGGCCAAGACTCCCATTGGAGTCCTATACTGCCTAGCCATGGTTGGGGGTCAAAGTTCTTCATTTTGTGGGACCGCCACTCAATGAAAAAAGTCGACGTCCCAGGCCGGATTCGAACCGGCACCGCCAATAGACATCAAATTGGTAAGACTGTGTCTTAACCACTTAACAAAAACTTATTTAAATTTTTATCATAGTTACGATCTCGATATGAAACAAAAATTATAAAAATAGTGCAAATACAAATAATAATAATGTTTCTGGAGGACGTGATAGCTGTGTACGTTGGAAAAGGGTCTCAGAGTGGATGGTTCACAACATTGTAGGTTCGATTCCCACCTGAGTCAGTAAATACTCTTTACACGACGCTCCAAAGAAATGACACTTGACATTTCCACTTTGGGGCTGCATAGATCCTCAATGGAAAACTTGAGTCATAAAAAAAGATAGACAATAATGAAGCCAGAAAGAATACAATAAATCCTGTATGTATGAAAAAATAACTTTATGACAAATGTCCCGTAAGAATAAATTCATGAGTTACAAATTAAGATTAATTGTCTGGCAAAAATGTAAAAGGTTTCACTATACAGGTTAAAATTACATAAAACAATAGGTTAAATAATAATTTATAATAGTAAATGATAATAATAATGGATATATAAATTGATGTGGAGGTTTGGTTATGCAGGTGTTGTTTAAAGGAAATGGAATGGATAAGGATTGGCGAATGGAAATGGGAAGAGAATTCCAGAAGGAGGTTGGTTGTACGTATAACGAAGGAAGCGGTTCTGTGGGAGGGCATATATAAATCAATCGGTTAGGATCTGGTGTTTAATGAATGGATGTATGAAGGAGATCAAGGATATAGGTAGGTTTTAATTTTAAAGACTTGGAATAGGAAAACACCAAGGAGATACAGCCTTCGGATGGTTGGATAGAGCCACTTGAACATGATATACCAACGAGAAACATTAGAGAGCCTGAGAAACCCGAAGATAAATCTTACGAAGCAATTCTTAAGTCTCTTCAGTCTCAACTCTAGACCAACAGATATCCTCTGTGGACCACGGAACCGTAATCGAAGTGGGGGAAAACGAAAGAGCATTCTAGGAGCTGACGGGTATTCCGAGGGATGGAATCACGGAATCTTTAAGTACTATTAGGAGTTGTTCGAAAGTGACTCCAAAGTTGTTATTGTAGAGTGGAAATGAATCAATTGGTTGTTAAGGAAATGTAAGGGAGATAATAAAGGACTTACTTAATTCACTTTTTTACCATTCCTTCATTTTACTCAATAATAGATATATTTATTTTCAGTCTATGTAAATAAACTCCAAGTCATCTTCTATCAGTACCCCTCCTGAAATAGAAATATTTCCTAGATCACACAAAAATATTTTTCAGTCCTCATATGAGTCCTAAGATTCTGTGATTCCATTCTTCAATACTGGATAACTCCTAGTACCCTCTTTTGTTTTCGCTCACTTCGACTTTGATTTCTCGATCTATGGAATACCATCTACTGGGATAGAATTGAGACTGGAGTATTTAAAGTAGCTTTATCCTATTCCCTACTTTCCTCCTTGGTATCTGTTTTTTTCTCAGCCCTTAGGTCCGAAAAACCTTCCAGCATCCATGATCTTGTAGCGATACGCTACCTGCTGGTCTAGAATGTAAATATTGCAGCGGCCGAGACCGCTGGGACCCAGCATGATGCAACCTACCAACTGATAGGGGAACTACTTCTGGCAACAAGAAAACATGTGTACATAATATGTGTACTTACATATGTATTTTGTAAATACATTCAGTACACATGTGTAACAATTCTGTAAGATATTGTAATATATAAATGTTTCATTTGAATTAATAAAGATTCCAATAGTATTTGCTGATAAGGTAACGTCTTACACGTTATACCTCTTGATGGCGGTTAATAGCCCAGAGACAAGAGCAGGCCAAAATTATCCGGTCTTTGCGAAAAATCTCACTTCATGAGAAACACCTCCTAGTGCTACATTTTTGGAAATGAATATTTTCCTTTATTTCTCTGGCTTCTCTGGATTACTCCTAATTCCTCTACCTTTTAACTTTTCGTAGGACCCGGCGGCTAGCCACACTTCGAGCTTACATACCCCTTCGTATCTAGAGGAATAGTACCCTGTAGAATGAAGTAAGTAGGACGAGGTTACCGCTCTTGGAGAATTTACTGCTGGCGCCAGAGAGTCTCATCCTATATAATCCTGCTGACCAACTTTTTTTTTTTTATTCACCTTCCTCGCCATTTCTGGCATACGGGGTTCGGCAGCAGTGTGGTAGTGCGTTAGACTTACGTATGCCACTGTTACCAATAATTATCTTCATTATATATTGCAGCCTAGGTGACGCCTTTTAGACGGGCGAATTAGTTTTCGAATTCGAATCCTTATCCACTGCATCCATCAGGGTGCCTCCTCCCCCGCGCAGCCTGGCCTAGGTCTTCATTCTGCGTCTGCTTCTTCACCTACATCTTCTTGTCTTGGTGGCTCGCTGATTCCGGGTGGTCAGGCCCTTCCTAACGTAAAGTGCGTCGGGCCGACAACCTCCATTGCGAGACTTGGTTACTTGGGCTAGAGGACGTGGGAGGACTTTAAAACGTGTTTTTCTGTCGAAAACTCGAATTCGAAATTTTGCACGATCGCAACACTTTATCTTACTATATATTCCATATAAAGGTAGGTGAAGAAAGTAAAACAGAAAAACATGAAATTAGTAAGTTGCATTATGTAATCACACATAATTCAACTTGCTAATTTAGAGTGATCAGAAAAAAAAAAGTGTTGCAGCGAATAAGAGATGAGTTGTTAAGCATTATTAACAAACCCAGCCCTAAAATATTAATAATAGCTGAAGGGTAGAAATTATACAAAAAATCCTCCATGTTACACCATTTCTAGGTGGGCCATGAATACATACAGGATTGTTCTCTCAAATCTTGGTAGATACCTTTCAGCAAACCTCTAGAAGGCTTGTGCTTCTGGTCTGGCACTGATGATCAGTGTCTTATAAAATCTCTTTTTTTTCTGGAGTATTTGATATTGAGCTACTTCCTAATCCTAAATAATAACTAGTGGCTGATTCTGTCTGCATCCTTATCCAGCTAAAATATCATTAACTTATTAACTAATACAACAAATAAATGTTATGTCAGGATTTGGTATTCTCTTCCTCACTCCATTATAGTCGAGAAGATGAATATCTGTTCTGTAGTAAACTTATCCCTACAAAAGCCAAACTAATATTTCCTTTTTAAAAAAATATTAAAAATATCTCTCCCTTGAAAATTTTCTCTCCCTCTCTCACCATTTTATAAGCAGTTTTTAACAGTATTTTACAATAGTCGGTACAACTGTTGCATCAAACCAAGATGATATTAATATATATGAGTAAAATTAGAGAGAAAGTAGTATTTGAAAAAAGTATTTAAATAGTTAACAAGGTTGCTAAGTATAATCTTAAAGTTTAAAACATATAAGGAATGTGATATAAGAAGCAGTGTGGTCATGGTGATGGAATAATTGGTTACTTTGTATGGATCACTACAATTATTCTAAGGATTAGAAGTTTTATGTTCGATCTTCGAGTCAGTTGGTCCCAATAGATTTATGAATAAAGAATAATTTATCATCAATTTAAATATGAGAGGTCTTGTTTATCCTACTATTTAGTAATGTTATAATTGGTTTAATCATCTGTGAATTTCAAGTATTTAAGGCTAGTAACATTATGAGAAATTTATAATGTCTGTAAAATTTGTTGCTCTAAAATCAAGAGTACTGTGCCGACAATGGGAAATGGCAGGTTATTGAAGATTGATACAAAAGGATCTGCCTAAAAAACTAAGGTATTTTTATCACTTTAATTTGCCATTCAACTGAATCTGAAATGAGAAAGACATCTTTGGAGATAAAATGAAGTAGTTTCAGTCTATAGGTTTACCATTATAAATTAGATCTATATGGTATTTGAAATAGTGAGGATATCAGTAATGTAAAATGCATAACTGGATAAAACCACTGGCTACAACTTCAGCTTCAATGGAATAAGGAAAATTCTGAGCTGCAACAAACTCCAAGGTTATTGCCTGAGAAATAAGGTTGAATTCAATAAGATTTAAAGTAAGCTAAATTTGAGCTTAAAAAAAAAAAAAAGATATTGAATGGTCCAAAGGTATTGCCTTATCCAATACCAATAAAAACATTAGAAGTAATTCCACGAAAAAAAAAATTAAATCTTCAAAAACAGAAATATTTGAATAAAGTCTTGAATGAACATAAAGATAATAATAAATAAGTTGCTGAGACGTAAGTATATGTAGAATTAGTAAAAATAATTTTTAAAGGATTGGGGAGAGGATTAGAGGATATAATAAAGATCTGCATATCTTGGTTATTTATTTTAGTACACATTAGGATAAGGATTAAGAAAATTTCAAGTACCACCTATTATATATATAGATATAATTCTAAATGATATCCAAAAAATTAAAGAATTTGATCCAAAAATCCCTGCCCCATGGAACTTTTAGGTGTGGCAAAATTTCACAATAAATAATAATAATATCTTGTAAAAATTTGAACCATTTCATTTCATGACTTTATTATTTATAATTTATGCAGTGCATGATAAATATAATTGTTCTTGCCAAAAAGTTCTTTAGAATTGTTGTATATTTTAGTCTTTTAAATTGAAATATCTAAATAAAGAAGCAGCAAAATTTTCCTCCACCCCAGTGGCTGACACCCACGTTACACCATTGTGTAAATATCCTAGATTTGCTTGCTTGGAATATGTTTTTATAGACTCCTTAAGTGCATCTTGCAATTTCTTTCTTTCCGAGGAAACCTCTCTTTTATCTTGTTGTCCACTCATTCGTGCAGCTTTAGCTATGGTCCAAGATATCTACAATCGCTCCTCTGGTGTACTATTACCCCATTAAGACTTTTTATCCCTGTTATTCTTCTTTAATATCTTTATAAACTTGGTTTTGCTTAAACTTACTACCATGTTAGTATTCATACTATTTTAAATATAAATATACATATATATATATATGTATATATTAAGGCACTTGAAAATTTGTAAAACCCAGTAATATACACTATTATAAATTATCAAGATAAGCAGATTTTTGTTTACTTTAATAAATACAAATCACAAAAAAAATTATAAAAAATATAAATAATTTAAGTTATTAAGAAGCTAACAGATAAGAGGATGATAGGTAACATTTTGTGGTTAATTTTATGACTATTAAGAAATAAAATTAATATTTTTACTTAGTAGAGCTATTGTTTTAATATAAATCTCGAGTGATATATACTTTCCATTAGAAATTTTTAGTAACATAAACTCCAATTTTTATTTATTTATATAAAACAAACTGAAATTTCAGAATACTCCTCCATCTTCTGGGTTCTCTTACACAAACAACTTTTTACTATATCAAAGATACTAGTTGCTCCTTATGTTCATATCCATACATATTATCTTACCAATTTATAAGGAAAAAAAATTCTTAAAATATAAACTGGGAACCGAGTGCTACAAAGATAATCAAGTTTGTTAGTTGTTCTCTTTTATTTTAAGTAACATAGTTTTTGGTTTGTTTTTTAAATTGGTGAAATAAGATTGTATTAATATGGAAGCAGGAAGCAACTGTGATATAGTAAAAAATTGTTTGTTGAAGAGAATCCTAAAGATGGAAAATTACTTCGAAACGTTGGTGCATTTTACATATAAAAAAAAATTGGAGTTTATGTTAAAAAAAATCTTATGGAAAGTAGATATAACTCAAAATTTACATTATAAAATTGAACCCTACCAGTATAGAAGTGTTGTATAAAATATGAAGCTATTTTTTAAAATGAAATTTTAGGTTAAACGTTGTGAAAGGAAAATTATATTAAATGTATTATTTTATAGTTTTACATGAAAAGGTTTTTAGATCAAATCAGTCTAAGAACGTTAACATATAAATTTGTATAATACATTCTTATGGATATGAGATCGGATAGTTTTTTTACTACATCCCATCATTTTATTTACTTGAAAATCGTAATTTATTCGTCTCCACAAGAGAATTTACATATACAAGAAAATTCATCTCCTCCTAACTCTCTTGACAACCAATGATCTTTGATAACAGCTACTCGCAAAGTGTCACATTTGAATTGAGCATAAAGATTTGTATGTACAGCCCTCCCCATACCTTCTATGACTAGCAGATCCATTTCTTTCATCCTCTCGGCAATTTCAATATCAATGAAGCTGAAAATGATACAAAAATTATATTTTAAAATAATAATTCAAAAATTTAGTATTTGGTAAATATTGTTACAATTCTTGATATATAAAATTCAATAATAAAATATAATTAATAATGAGAAGATAGTTGACCATGGATAATATGAGAAGATGGTTGGGGGTGCGGTCAGAAAATGACACAAATAAAAACTTATTTAGTAGTGCCAACGTTTCAGCTAGAATTTCCAGCCTTCACCAGGGCTAAGAACAAAGAACAAGATAACAAAAAATTTGAACAACCAATGAATGAAAAAAAAAAAAGAAAGAAAAAATATATACAGAATGAAAATTAATAAAAATAAAGTAATGAAAGAAGTGGAAAATAAAACGTATATGTAGATAATTAAATATGTAAGTAAAATATCATAATTTAGGAAATAAAAATATAAAGTTATATCATGCAAAGAAATAAAGAAATATGAATATAGAATAAAGAAACAGAATATAGAGTTATGTTATAAAAAAGAAGTGATTTGAAAATATGATTTAGAATAAATGATTAAGAAAATATATTTTCTAATAACTTCTTTTATCTAACTTAACTTTATATTTTGTTTGTTTATTCGACATTCATATTTCTTTGTTTCTTTGCATAATATAACTTTATATTTTTATTTCCTTAATTATGTAATTTTACTTATATATTTAATTACCTACATATACATTTTATTTTCCACTTCTGACTTTACTTCATCATTCTGTATATATTTTTTCTTTCTTTTTTTTATTCATAGGTTGTTACCTTGTTCTTTCTTTCTTAGTCCTGATGAAGACTAGTAAGTTTTTTAAACTTATTTGTGTCATTTTCTGATCGCAACCCCAACCATCTTCTCATATAAAATATAATTAGTTAATTTGATTGAAATTTGACTTAGATATAAAATAGTGATTAGGAACTTCATATAATAAATAGAAGCTATAATAATAAAAATATAGCAGCCAGTTATAGGGAAGAGTATAATAGTCAGTCCAAATTAAATTTGGAATCTCTCGAAACTTGTACAGCAACAAGTGACCTAATGCTCCTACAGAAATTGTTAAATTTTAAAATATATTGCCCGAACCTTTTATAACTAATTAATTGTAGTATCTTTGTTCATAGTGTGAGGCATTCAAAGCCCGTTAATGTTTGTTTTTTGCTCAAAATAATTCTTATAATTTAATTAGAAATAATTATTTGCATATTAATAGAATTAAAAAGAAAGGAAATGCTGTTGATTTTGATATACTTTTTTACTCATGATTTACTTTTAAACAAAAAATAAAAATAAAAATTTGATTTTTAATTACTATGCAATTAAATTTTCTGTAATACAAATAATTTAAATTGATTATTGAGTTTTTATGTATATTTAAAACAAATTTTATGAATGTTTGAGTTATTTTTATGTTTTTAAGTTCTCTTATATCTTAAATTATGTTATAAGTTACACTATTTCTTTTTATTAGTTATTTGTTGTATTTAATGTATACTCTGTTATTATATTATGACTTTTGCCCCATTGTTATACTATATAAATAAATAAAAATTTTACTGAAATTATTGTTTCTGAGAACATTTTTTTTTTAAATTTTCTACATGAATACAACAGTTCCGACCTTTGGTAGTGAAGAAGTAAAATGTGGCATAAATTGATAATTTAAGAAGGTTTTGAATGGAACTATTGAAAGTCTTACCACTATCTAAAGTTTAAAATCTTACCACAAATCTAAACAACAACTATTTTTTGCCAACTTCATGACACTCAAAGACTCCTCTTCAATGGCTTTCCTCAGTATCGGACAATGTTTCTTAATTTCTTCGAAAAGATCTTTCAAATCGTAAAATGTTACATCATTTAAAACTGGCTCAGAATTAGCGCATACCACAACCTAAAGTCGATAATAATTGTTATTATCTACTTATATAACTTCATCTTAAAAAAATTATATATTGCATTATAATTAATATTACCTTTGCCCCTCTTCGAATGAGTTCTCTTGCGAATGGTAAAACACCAAGTACAAAATCATAACCGCTGTTATCTGCGAATATCATAGCTGACTTATAATTGCTTTCTTTAAATCTCTTTACCCAATGATTCAGATCATCTACAAGCCATGGCCTTTCTGAAAAACATTATTTCTATTAACAATACTTTTATTAGATTTTTAAAACTTATTGCTGCACAAAAGTACAAATTACCACAGATGATCTCAGGAAACAAACCAAACAATTATCGTATACTTAATACTTGTTCAGGACATTTTTTTCTTTCATGAAAATTCAACATGTTTGTAATTTTAAAAATAGATTATGATAATAATGAAATTACCAAATATTTTGTATTGTATCATAAAAATAGTAATTAACTTGAAACAAGTAATGACGATTACAACTTAGATGATGAAAACATTGTAAAAAATCAATGGGATTCCAAAACAGAATATATTTTATAATCCAAAGATGAGAAATAAATTAGTTAAAAATATTATAAGAACGCCAAGAGGAAGAGCATATAATTTACTGGAATCAATTAGGGTTTTCCAAACAACTCAAATCCCAAATTTATGAAAACTGTTCAATCTTCTACAAATAATGACAGTAATTTTTGCTGCTATTGAATTTTTTATATCCTCTTTTGAGGGTCGATATAAACCTTCAAATATTTCCTAAATTATTATTGTGTTTTAGTGATTGTATTATTTTAAATATATATACTTTTTTTAAATGAGGCAATCAAAATTAAAACTGGTCACAAGTAACTTACTATATATATATGATATATAAGGTAGTGTGAAGTGGTATAATAATATGGATTGTCCCAATTCATGTTTTATCATGTCTTGAAAACTCATAGAACTTGAACAAGAACTGTTGTGATTACTTATTTTTTATTTAATTTTTGGATCAATTTTAACATTTTACTAAGTGTTTAAATTTTTGTAGACGAAATCATTTTGATTTTAATGTTTCAATTTCTGTATTTTTGTATTACAACCATCTTTATGTGAAATGTGTATATTTATAAGTTAGTAAAAATAAATGATATATCTTGTACAATATTATTTTAAAATTTCTATGCCTAATATTCAAAAATCTAAAAAAGCACAAAAATGTTTCCCACTTAAACATTACAAAGCCATAAAATGCAACCAATAAACAACAACATTATTAAATTTTTACTTAAAACTCAAAAATATGGTGTGGTATAAGAAAACACATTAAAACAAGCTAAAAGCTAAATATTAATTACTTAAAATATGTGGTTAGATAATAAAATATTGTAAGTTACTTCCTTATTTCAAAATTGTAATTTTTTTTTTTAAATTTCCAGGATGTGTTTATACGGATTTGATATAAATTTTAAAATTTGGAACTTTTTTAAATAAACTTAAAGAAAAAAACTCAAAAAATTTTTCTATATGAATATCAGTAAAGGAAACGCCAGAATTTGAAAAAATATTTTTTTCATTATCACTTGACGATGAATTTTTTTGGATTGAAAATTAGGAAGATATTTGGAACTACGGTCTGACAAATGATTCTATAGTATAAAGAAAATTGCTAGTTATTCAAGCATCATTCTAGATATAAATTAGGAGATTGGGACACCACACAGTCTTCAAAAAAATGAAGTCAACAATCAGGTGGCCTACGAATGAGTGATATATATGTAATGAGCTTGTTGTAAGAGTTATTTATTATTAGATTTTTTACAATAAAAATACTGTTTGATTGTAATTTTTGTATGTATATACTGCTTTGCAATATATATTCATGCTAACCCCCAAATATTTACTCGATGACTGATCTGGGTCCTGTTTCATAAGGAAAGCTAATAGTATTAATGCATAAGTACAAGTATACACAATACAAAGTATAATACTAATAATTACTTTTTTATAATTGAATTGAATATTAGTGATATAATAGGAGTTAAAAAGTATAAGTCAGCATTGTATAAGTAGGTGAAATTGTATCATATAAAAATTACATTACTAGTAATAGTAGTTTCTACTCTTTTATAAAACCGGGCTCTGTTGAAAGACCCGGTTGAGAAAGACCATGGATGAGGTGATTGGACGATTTGGAGGACATCTTAAAGAGGATGGAAATTAGAACATGGAAGATGCTTATCCAGGATTGGAGAGAGTGGAAGAACGTGTTAAGAAAGGCCTAGGTTCTTACAGGACCATAGTGCCAACAATAAATAAAATGTTGCTTTCCCAGTCTCTCGATATTATATTAATACAAAATTAATTAATTAATTAAATATGGCTTGAATTTATGAAAAAGGCAGTTCAAAGTTTGCTAAGATGCATCAAATCATTGCATGTGTTTTTGTTACATAAGCATGAATTGTTGCATCAGAATTACTATGTATTTTATTTATGTATTTATTTGGTTAGTTTTGATTAACCATTCTCACACAAAGTTATACAAATCTTTATTTTTTAATTTGCACAATAAACCAATGTCCACCAAATCAGCTAAACATTCATAATAGGACAGTAAGGATCAGATAGGTAGTCCTAAATGAATATACTAGACAGAGAAAAAAAAAGAAGATTTTTGGAAGAGTGAATTGATTAACTAATTCCTATGTTATGGGTATTTCTCAATAAAAATAAAATGATGATTACCAGGAAGTTTATCCATAGCCTGATGAAAGTTTAATTTACCAGCAATCATGAGTTTTGCTACTTCTTTGGCTCCCCAGTCGAACATGTTACCAGCTAGCAAATATTTAACTAATTCCATCAGCTGTTCATCATAATCTAATGAATCTAAACAGTTTAGGGTAGCAACAAGTTCCTTGATAGCTGTAGCATTTTCATGTTGTTTCTTCTGTAAAAAACCATATTCAAATTCTTAAAAACACCATATTTTCATGTTTTGTTGTTAGCATTATTAAATTTTAATTTATACATTAGATATATTTTTATGAAAAAATTATAATTCTATAAATAAGTAAATAATTAGTTAGCATCAGGGCTGGATTTTTTCTTTCTTTTTTTTTTTTTTTTGCCACAAAGCCAATAGATACATGATACATGAAAAGATTCAAATATCTTTTCCACCTTACAATTAAAATATTTATTCGACAATCAATCTACCTCACTTTTATAATAATAAAGCAAGAAATATGTTATTTTATTTTTAATTTATATATTTTAATTTATTTTATTCATTCATTTCTTCATCTCCCCATTGTCAATCTTTTTTTTTTTAATGAGTGTTTATAAATATTAAGTTTGAAACTTAATTACTTTTTTATTTTTAATTGTATTAATTAGTTATTAAACCATTATAAGCCAGACAATTGGCTCTCAAATGTACATTATAATTATTATTAGGGGACTATGTATCCCAGAATAAAATTACTTTTCATTTACAGTGAAGTGAAACATATATTTCATGGGAGAAGTTCCAACATAATACAATCAGTTTCAATATTACAATTGAAAATACAACAGTAATACCAAGCTTTCAAACAAAAGATTAATTTTGGAAATCCTACACCAATACCAGAACATGCTCATAAGACCCTCAATGGAATCTGGGATATATTAATTTTATATATATTTATAGAAAAAGCAAGAATAATGTTTTTTGGGTATAGATAGTACAAATTTTGCTAATTTTATTATTCATTATTAATAATATCCATATTAAAATTTAAAAAATAGATGAAAATTTCATTATATATCAAAAATAAACTTAGATTTATCAATTTGAAATAAATTATGTAATAAACTGTTGAATTATGTAAGAAATAAATTATTTCTGAACATTAAATAAATATTTTTCTTAATGTTCAGAAAAGAATGCCTTTATATTTATCCACGGAATTCTGAAAAATCCTACATAGAATAATAACTCAATATTTTATATCGAGTAATAAAGTTATTATAGTTCATTTCAGCAATGAGTTAAGGAGAGGGAAAATTTCCTCAACCAAAATTAATATTTAGAAAAAAAAATAAGGTTGACTTTAAAATATGCCTTATAATACCTACACCCATAAGTAATTTAAGTTAAGTAATATTATTAATTGTAATAACACTTTTTATTAATTTAAATAAAGTGAGTTTGTCAAAAGTTTTATTATTTTTTAAACTAAATTAAAACCCAAAACTTATTTACATAGCCTATTGCTTGTACTCGTATAAATGGAATGCTTATTAAAATTAAAATTATAAATGGGTTCTAACTGTATCATACAAAGTCAGTATGTAATCTGTATATATACTATGTATTATATTATATATTTGTAATTGTAATTATATATAAATAAAGAGGATTTGAAAATAAATAAAAATCTGTATCATTTTCTATTGGGTTGTTAATTGATGAAATATGAAATATATCCCTCATGACACATAATAAGGCAACACAATCACATAATTTAAATATCCTCTTTCCTACATTCCCTTATAAATATGCACTGAAAATTAAAGATGGTTAGTGCTTAAATGGAATATTATAGAAAAACATTAAAAATTTCAAACAAAATGTATGGCATAAATCAAGCCAGTCATATGAGTGTTTCAAATTCTGTGGTCACCCTGATTGTTGTTATTCAAAAACCTATCTCTATACTGCCCCAGATCCACACAAGTATACAAAATAACAAGATAGCTTTAGAAAATATTGAAAACAATTTATTAAACTTATAATAATAATATTATGATAAAAAATGGAGAAGACAAATTTATTGGACAGTATGTTTCAAACTAAATTCTTTCAAATAAAAAAATAATTGAATTTTAAACAATGAGGTTATTAATGAATAAAGTGCAGAAACAACAATATTACTAATGAAAATTAAAAATAAAATGTATACTACCTCAGAAAACAATCTAAAAATAATAATAATAAAGTTATATATAAGAAGATGGTCAGGGTTGCGGTCAAAAGTGAAACAAAAATAGTTTACAACTATTTATTTTCCAACGTTTCGCCCCACTTTGCAGGGCTTCATCAGGGCTAAAAAGATACAAAATAATACTATGATAAGATACAATGATAGGAATAAAAATACAAAGATAAGATACAATGAAAATAA
>NW_027115045.1:207142-231333 GCF_000696795.3 Halyomorpha halys
TCATAGTATTATTTTTTATCTTTTTAGCCTTGATAAAGCCCTGCAAAGTGGGGCGAAACGTTGGAAAATAAATAGTTGTAACCTATTTTTGTTTCACTTTTGACCGTAACCCTGACCATCTTCTTATATATCAATTTTTACGGTCAACTATATATACATATAAATAATAATAAAGTTTCACAAATTAAACTTTCACTTTTCCTTTACCTTTTCATACATTGCAATTAGTCCCATTTCTCTTTTTACATCTTCTAATGTATCTTGTAATACCCTCATCGTAAGATAACCATATGCACTGAAAAATAAACATTTAGATTGAATAGATTATTACAATAATCCCTCCATAAAAAATTTAAATAAAATAACTTTAGATGTTGATATGACAGAGCCTGCTTTCGAAGACTAGTGTCTTCAGTACTAAAAAGTCTAAGTTTTTACATACAACAATTGACAAAGATATGACCAATTAATTGAACCTTTTTTTTTCAGGCATCAGATATGTATGAATAAAGAATTCTATTGTAAAGTAATGTAAAGATAAATGGTTTGTAGTGAATATCTTGTTTGAATTCTAAGCTTTTTGAGAAAAGAATTAAAAAGATTTAATGGAAGATTGTTGATTGACCGTGTGAATAGATGAATGGAATATGGTCCGGGTGCGGTAAAAAAAACTCAAATAGTAGAATTATACTATTTTATTGAGCCAACGTTTCGCCCCACGTTGCAGGGCTTCGTCAGGGCTGTTTTGACGGCAGTCAAAAATAAAGACACTTTATGATGATTTGTCAAATCATCATTTGACTTCGTCAGGGCTGTTTTGACGGCAGTCAAAAATAAAGACACTTTATGATGATTTGTCAAATCATCATTTGACTGCCGTCAAAACAGCCCTGACGAAGCCCTACAACGTGGGGCGAAACGTTGGCTCAATTAAATAGTATAATTCTACTATTTGAGTTTTTATAAAAAAGATTTAAGTTATACTTAATGAAGATGATATGGAAGAGATGAGGATAGAGATAATATGGAACATCTTTCACTAATTTCAAACCTCAAAACTGATAATTAACATAACAAGACTAGGTGATAAACATGTTTTGGGGTTGTCTTCTAGTCAATTGGCTAACTGCTTAATGTGTTAATAAAAAAAAAAAATGCTGCAAATTATCATTTAGGTAGCTTAATTAACATTTCATATGCACCTACATTTAAAATTAAATTAAAATAAAGAAATAAATCTAACAAAATACTGATAGATTAAAATATTTTCGTTTTTAAAAACTTACTCATGATTTTCCCTCAAGTACTCTAGCCTTTTCAAAACAAACTCTCCATAAATAGCGTAATTATTTATAGATTCATTTTTCACATTGACAATATTTCTAGCAACACTTGCTTTAAATCCTTCTGATATACAATCAAGCCAGTACTCTCTGAAACAAATCATCTCCATAAAATTAATAAGGACTATCAAATTAACCAAGCAATAAATTAATTCATTTAGAGAATAATTAGAAAAGTCTATCGGTAGTAGAAATTGAAAAGCTCATAATTCCACCTGTCTATGAAGTGAAAACCTCAGAAATTCATTAGTGAAGTGTAACTTGACAGTGAATAGATTCATGTCTAACCTATTAATAACTGTTTTAAGTTTAATCAATCCTCTTAGAGAATAGTGAACATCATCTTCATTGTATTGCGTATAATACACAAAGTTTTCATCACAAGAAAGAGTCCATTGAATGATGGAGCACAATTAAACAATTGAAAAAATAATGAGAGCCTCCACTAATTAGTATCAAGAAAAATAGCACTTCAAAAAAACAATGTGAAACCTTGGAAGACACAATAACTATATTGTGATAACATGTTTCTATTGTTAACTTAATACAAATTTTGAACACATACATAAATTTCAACCATAATTGAAAAAAAAAATTTCAGAAACTATTTTTGGCATTTTTAAGAAAAAAATATTTTGAAATAGCTTGACAATATTTTTAATAGAAAAAAGAGAAAAAATACATTAAAATGTATCATTCCTGGGGCAAGTATCAAAAAATCAGGTTCAGTGGGTTCCTTGATGATAGAAGCATGGGAGAGGTGTAAATCGCTTCATTAAAAGTTGCAAAATAAGAATATCAATGATGATAAGTTGAGATTATGTTCAGAACTACAAAATCAAGATTGAAATTATTGCTAAAATATTTAAATTCCTTACAGCTGAGCTATACTTATAACAAATTATAAGTACTTAGTTTATAGGATAGATTTAAAATATTGGAAAAACCTAATTATACACAAATTTTGAGATATTCAAAATTTTTGATGATGAGTTAATAGTTGACCATGAATATATATATAAATGAGGAGAAGATGGTTGGGGGAGTGGTCAGTGAAAAACAGAAATAAGTAAAAACTCTATAAAATGGAGAAATAAGTTTTGACTTATTTTTGTTCTTCACCAACCACACCTCTAACCATCTTCTCCTCCTTAATAAATTTTTTTGGAATTTAGAATTCAAAAAAGTGTACTAAATTGTTGTAAAGATTAAACTCCATTATTTTAAGTGAAGAAGTCAGATGTGTGGGATACTAAAAAGTAAAAAACTGTGTTCATCATCATCATTAAGTAGCCAAAAAGTGTAATGATCATCAGGAGTACACTAATGGAGAACAACATGACTCACACAATATCGGACAATTGGATTGGGACATTCAAATGATTTTTAATTCAAATACAAGTTTAGTTACATCTTCTCAGCTTAAATCCATACCAACTGATTTCCAAAAGGAATGATAGAACGCAAGATTTCAAAAAACATAATAATATGTTCGAATCCACTACTTTCTTCAGTAGTAGCAGTAAATTGAAGACATCAGAGATGAGATTCCTGAGAAAGATTCAGGAAATCCCCAAAAGACAGAAATTTGTAATGAAAGAATCCCTCAGGACCTTGGAGCCTTGCCAGGTGGAGAGGTAGTGGAACTGTGGCAACTGAAATTTGTTTGGCAATGTCAATAGAATGAGTGATGAAAGAAAGATTAAATGGTTGATGGAGGCTAAATCAGAAGGAGAGAAAGCACCTGTGAGGTAGGCCAAGGTACACACATTAAAAAATAAATATAGTTTTAATAATTATAAATAAAAGTATTAAAAAGTAGTTATTATCATGCGTCTGACAAGTTTTCACTATATATAAACACAAATATCACATCAAAATTAAAAAGTAATATCAGTTAGTGAAACTATAGAAGTAGACCTACAACTTTTAACTCTTAAAATTTTTATTAGATCCTTTGTTTGGCTGTGAGAAACATTTAGGCTGATTTATACGGGACACCCTGTATAACTAAATTGTATTTACAGGATACACTTCTTAAGAGAAATATATATATTTGTTTTGTAGAAATATTCTATTTAATCTGTATAATTAGACATTTAGAATTCATGTTTTATATATTTGACTATGGATATATAAAGAATAATTTATTACCTCGCAGAAGAGTTTTCACTAAGATTTTGAGTATCTGGGAAATATTCAGCTGGATTCGACAAAACTGGACAAAAAGTAACTAAATTATCTAATGAATCCAATGTTAATTGATAAGTGTCCATCTCTTGGAAAACAAACATCTCTGTTCGTAATGCCGAGCTTTCACAATAGTTTTCTGTCCAAGATGTCTGAGATACTATAAATATTGAAATATATATTATCAATTCTATATGAAATTCAATAAGTTATCTTCAAAACTAAAATGAGAAATCATACTTCCAAGTGATGAATCACTAAGTAATCCACCAATGCCTTCAAGATATCTTTCATGACGAAGAAATATTGGTTTGATACTATTATCACTATGAATGTTGATAGACTTTGTGACAAGTTGTTTTATAATAATATCATCACTCAAGCAGTTCCCAAATATTACCTGGAATTATACATCAATATATAAATATTTTAAATAAGTTATGAGGCTGTAAGTTATAATACATTGTTTTATATCTCAAATTCAAATTTACTTAGTAAAGTCCTATTAGTTGCATTTCACATTATTATGTAACTTTGTATTCAAAGTTCTTTCGATACTAGAAAAATTGGAAGTTCAGTTCTGTTCAGTACCCTATGTGCTATAAAAGATTTTCTTATTTTTTATGCTACAAAATTGGTATTACATATCATGAATTTTCAATAAATCTATACATGATATATGGAAATATAGTTAATTTTGTGGTCCAGCACACCAAAAAACCATAAAGATCATTCAAAATTATCAAATCAAATTTCAAAAACTTCCAATTTATAGTATTAACTTGTATCATGTTATCGTTCCATGTATTATCGAAATTATTGATAGAACTATTGCCAACCCTAGAATCTAGGTTGGGAAGAAAGTGATTTGGAAATAATTGAGTCACAATTGCTATGTATTGAACCTCTGAATATTATAAATGTTATCAAATATGTTTTTGTCTGAACAATTCGGTGGTCCTAGACCCTCGGAACAGTGGTCACATCGAAGAATGTTTTTTTATGACCCTCCTCCTGGTCATTTCTGACATACCGGAGGGGGGGGGGGTGTAAAGATGAATAATTAGTAAACTATTAAACATGCTATGCCTTAGAAAAAGTAATCTAATAATAATGGATTTAATGGCTGAATTAATTTAAATAATTTTGGCTAATTGCCTTCATTCATTATCCTGGCATCCCAGACACAACAAGAATTAATAAATAGCACTATACATACTCCTTAATGGAGCAATAGGAATAATAAGGGGAATCTTACATTATAATTCTTGTAGCAATTTAGCAAAAGAATCCTGGAGTTTTTGTGACTCTAATTATTTATATTATTAATTCATATATTATGAATAGGCAGTTTTAACCGAAATTCAAGTAAACAAATCCAACGAAACATACAACACAGGTCTTCATGTCTAAAAGTCAGAAATGTAATTACTACATCAGAAAAAGTCGGATTAAAAATGGACAAAATTAACTTAACTAAATATGTATTTGTACCCACAAGAAGCATCAGTTTACCATAAATATAAATGTTATAAACAACAAAATGAATAAATTAAAAGCATTACTTGATTAATTTTATGATGTTTCGCATGCACTGTACACAAGTGTCCCAAATTGTCACAGAATATCTTAAATGGTTTGAAGACAGCAGACATTTTACTTTTTTCTGAAATAGAATAAAATAAATAATTATACTGCAGTAACTATTATAAGCATTATAAATATATATTTACCATCATCTATTGAAGTATTTAGAGGATCTTCCTCAAATACATCATCGTCGTTGTACTGCAAAATAAATAGTTTCGCCAAACTGATAGTTTCATCTAAGATCTGTTAAAAAAATGTACATGTATATGTTAATTCAAACTGTAGTTTTATTTTTAATTTTAATCTAAATAATTATTATAATAATAATAAGGGAAGGTGGAAAATGTACATAATACAGGATTTTCTCAAGCCATGGCAAATCATGGTCCCCATACCAACACCGATTTTCTGTCAAGAGAAAATTTATTATGCTAGGTTAAAAAAAAAATTCTTCTTACATCTAACTGAAGTGATGAGTTTCCCTCTTTAGAAATATCAATAATATCAGCTTCTCCTACAGATTCATATTCTTCTAAGGAGTTAACCTATAAAAATTATCTTTTTTTAATTTGGCATATCATAATTAATAAAGGAAATAAATAAAAATACTAAATACCTTAATAAACATAATTTTACTGGCAAACACAACAAGTATATGTGGATAGAAATTGTGAGTAGGTGACAAATATTGAATCGTCAATTCATAATTCAAAACGTAAGCTTCATCTCTTACATTGAATAGGCAGAAATTACAAGCTTTAACAGTTATATTGATTTGATCATGAGCTGTTCTAGAAAAAAAAAAAAGTATAAGGAAAAAATATATTTATCATAATCATCAATACTTAATAGATAATTTGTAGATTGATTAAGTTTACTTTCTTACATAACATTTAAATCTTCATTTTTTAAAAAAATATTTGTTTTCTGCTCAATCGCGTTTAATGTTATTCTAACAGGAACATCTTTTGCAATAGATTGTTTTAAATAACTAATTATTGTTTCTAGCCTAGAGGAAGGAAAATATATTATCTGAATACGCGTCTTCTCTTTTTCCTGAAAATATGAAAATTAAATTTTTAAATCAATTTCAGGTGTAAAATCCTGTCATAATAATAAATTAAGATTAATTTATATACATTTTGTCTGGCTTAATGTTTAAGTAAATAAATTATATGATAATAAAGCTAATATAAGATAGGTAAGGAAAACAAATAATAAATTGAGAAAAAATAGATAGCAAATCAGATTTTAAAAAATTAATAAATAGGTAGATGGTTAGAGTACTTGAAGATTTAATATATGAAAATATACAAAACAACTATATTGATTATAAGAGAACATGATTACATCTAAGACAGGCAAATTAAGCCCAGACAACTCATACAAATTTTTCCATTGATATTACAAAAAAAATATTAAAAAAATAATAATGTTTACAGTTTAAATTAATTGAAAGAAATACTCATAATTGTAAGTTTCAAAATATAATTTATTGAAATAACTTTCATTTTTATAATAATCATTAAAAAGCACTAAAACTAATTATACAGTTATATTTTTGATTTTTTTTTGTTTAAGATTCAAACAAAGATATATTGGAAAATAAGAGAGATCCTGTGTTAATCTTAAGAACCTTTTTTAACTTAATAACTGAGGTAAAAATTACTTTTTCTTATGGCCTAAATATTTCCAAATAAAAATTAAAGAGTGTAAAAATTTGTCACAAATATTTTTTTTTTTAAAAGTTCAACCAAATTAAAGCTTTTTTCAATTTTAATTTTAATTTTGTTTGCATATTTTCTAGTACTGTAAGTAATTTTTCTATCAAATATTTTTTTGGTGATCCAATATAAGTTGTATGTGTATAAGAAAATTAGTTTATAGAACTCTAAGTTTTCAATGCATTTTTGTAAATTATAAATTATTACAAAAAAAAAAAAAAAGAAGGAAATACTGTGTATAATTATTTATTACCAAATGAACATTTCATATGTTTTTATGTTAATATTAAATATTATGTATAATTAATTATTGCCAAATGAACATTTTATATGTTTTATTTAATATTAAATATTGTGCATAATTATTTAATACCAAATGAACGTTTAATAGGTTTGTTCGATACATCTATTTAACTCTATATTAAAGCATTATCTAAACTGGTTAACCAGAAAAACAGAAATGAATATTACTGTTAAATTACAAAAAATAGAAATGATTATTATTGTTAAATTAAAAAAACAGAAATTAATATTATTGTAAAATTACAAAAAATAACTGTATAGTTGTTAAAAATAAAAGATTACTCATTGAAAACCCATATCATCTTTATTATATAAGATTTTTTTTTTTACATTAAAGAGAAAATTTTATAGTCATGAAGGTAAAAATAATTTTTAAAAAATAAAATACTTACCAAAGCTGGTGAACCTTCACCAAGAGCATCATCATACTTTATTGGGAAGATACAAGATACAGATGATGTTAATTGACCTATTAATAAAAAAGAACTTGTATTGATACATACTATTTATAAATTAAATATATTTACAAAATATTCTAAAATTAATGATGTTTTCAATTCAACATGATTACTTCTAATAAATTGACAGTTATGTGCCAACATTTGATTCATTATATCATGTACATAATTAATACAATACAATAACAGATCCAAATGTGACATTAATTCACATATATATGACAGCACTAATGTCCAGGATCAACACAGACAAAAATTAAAAAATAGTTATAATTTATGTAAACTTTTTTCTTTAATTATACATAATCAATTTTTTTAAATAAAATAAATTCTTCAGTCTATTTTGGTTTTTCAATATCATAAAATAGCTAGATCTTGATAAAAAAAAAAAAATAAATAAATATAAATTTACTTATATATTACCAACTCTAACAGCAACATATATCGCTGTATTTATATTTTTCAGAGCTTGCATTAAAACCATTCTGTAACTAACAAAAAAGCAGACGAGCCAAACAATGTATATCAAGAAACACAAAGGTAAGATAAGATAATATTAAATACCCCATGTTACAAATTATACAATTATGAATTTACTTCATTACTAATTATTATAATTCCAATGAAATTGGGGGAAAAGCTTATGTTATCGATTTCCATCATAAAGAAAAACTTAGTTATAATAAACATATAATAAATACACCCTTCAATATATACTATTATAATATACCCCTTCTTAACAGCCTAGTTAAAAAGAAGAAAAGTAGTGGTCAAAAAGAATAGATGAAACATTGTGAAAATCATAAAATTTGTTTACAAAACTGAAAGTTCTATTAATACACTACCTAGACATTGACCCGACTATCTTGCCAACAATTAAATTAATTAACAATTTATTTATTTTTAAAGGGTCATAGTATTGTTAAAGAAGCATTAGTAAATCCAGATAACAATTTAACAAAGATTATGAACATTTGTTTGAAATAGGTACCCATGTATTTACTTTCAAACTTATAAAGTTTAAGAATTTAAGAAACATAATTACATACAAGTATTGAAGCAAAGTTAAATAAAATAAGTAAATGTGAATTTAAACATATTAAATTAACATTCTTTTTTTTTTACTTTCATACATTTAAATTTACAAAACATATTTATTTTTTATTTTTTTAATATTCCTATTCTTTCTTATATATGAAAATGGTTTAACTATATAAAAACGATTCTTGCATATTAAATTAAACTTTTATAAACTAAACAAAAATGTCCTCATTTTATAAACCAATTTATATGTTAATTTGTAATCACGCAAATAAAAAAAAAAATATTTCGAAACTTACTTTACCCAAAGGTAGGAAACACTATTGTCTATTATTCTTTAAGAATTTAAGTACAAAATGTGTTTATCATTACTAAATGTTTTTATTGAACATCTATGTGAAAAATTGGCAAAGTTGTTATAGTCTCTGACAGGTCTTAAATTAGAATTCTCAATTCATATCAAAACTAACCTAAAACAATGGTAACATTAACAATACAAAAAAAAAAAAAAAAAGATTTTGATAGAAAAAGTTACTAACATTATTACCCCTTTAAGTAAATTTTAAAGGTCAAATTCTGTTTTCAAAGCTTGCTTAAGAGGTAAATAAGTAAACTAAACAAATGCTCAGCAGTATCTTGACCAGAGTTGTTTACTTATCTATTTAAAAAGTAAAAATAAAACAATCAATATATAAATTACAATCATAAAAATTCAATTAATTTTTTTTATATATCCTTGTTTGAGAGTGGTTTAGTTTATTCTTAATTTAAAACAAATTTGATCCTTTTTTTCTCTCAACTTTATTATGACCCGAGGGTCGAAACGTTGGAAAAGTTGTAAAGAATAAAGTTGAGAGAAAAAAAGGATCAAATTTATTTTAAATTAAGAATAAAATAAATATTCAATATAATATATGAGGCGTAAAGCAGGGTTACTGAAATGTTTTATTAATTCAAGTTTTTGGCTTCACTGATTTTTTAAGGTTGATTTCATAACCTGTTGAAAGGATCTTTAGGAAATTTGTTTTCTTAAGAGAATAATGTATATGCTAAGTCATGGTTAGTGATTCCTAGCTGAAGGTAATAAATTGTAATTTAAAAAATTTTTAACATTGTAACCATGATTTATGACCGAATGATATACAGATAAAGGTAATTTAAAAAAAAAATGTATAGGTAATATGCAGATGAAAAATATAAATAAAATAGTTAAAAGTTCCTTAAAAATATATTATATACTTATTTATAATCTGCATAGCTCTACAACCCAAGGTGTGCCTTGGATTCTTGGAAAACTTTCTTCCATTCTTCTTTGTATCTTGCTCTCTCTTTCCATTTCGTTAATCCCAGTTTAAACATGTTCTCTACTACATATTTACTCCATAGTCTGCAGTCTTCCAATACTACAGTCGTTGCTGACCACACAATGGAACAATCAGTTCAGCATTCATGTCACATTGAAATAATTCTTTGACAGCCAATTCCCGCTGATTTAAAAAAATAGAAGAGAATGATGAGTATATTTACTTTTAAAGAAATACTAGTCTGAATTTCTAGAGAACATACATTCAATACTGTATTATATCTGTAATATATATACAAGAACAATAGTAAAATTATTTAAAGGACACTTAGGGAAACAAAAAATTGTATTTCATCATACAAAGGTTATAATTTGCTTCTCCGCAATATATTTTCATAAAAAGTATGTTTCAACTTTC
This sequence comes from Halyomorpha halys, assembly GCF_000696795.3. Lineage (NCBI taxonomy): Eukaryota > Metazoa > Arthropoda > Insecta > Hemiptera > Pentatomidae > Halyomorpha > Halyomorpha halys. The sequence goes on from NW_027115045.1 coordinate 217,513, forward strand.
AGATCATTTTCAAGTACAAACTAGTGAACTATATGTTTAGTTCCTTTCTATTTTGTACCTTCTAATGACCCTGAAAGCCCAAATGAGGTATTTAACAAAATATAATGTAGAAAAAAATTATTACTGTTATTTGATTATTAATCAAATAACTGTAATATTCTTTTTTAGAATATTAGAATAGAAATAAAATACTTAGAAAAAAATTATTACTATTATTTGATTATTAATCAAATAACTGTAATAATTTTTTTTTAAATTGGGAATAAATCATACATTAAATAGAACCCCTAATTGAAGAGCCAAAGTAATAAAGTTTATAGTTCTGATTATTAGTTTTCAACTAAACAAAATATATATATAAAAGAATCTCTATATATTTCTAAAGATGATAAACAACCAACATTGTCCTTGACTCCATTATAAGTTTAATATGGATGATTAAATAAAAGTCAAGTAAAACAAATAGAATTTTAAATAAATCAATTCTGAATATCAATTTCATAATTGTCGCTAAAATAAAATCCAGTACTTTTTATCAAAATATATATAGAATGAGTTATTAAAATTAATCTTAAGATGGTTTAAAGTTTTTACTTGGGCATCTTTTGAGAATTTTGAAGGGCCACTTAAATTCAAAAGAAATCCTTTCTTGCCACTATCTTAACTGGTCCCAATAATGAGTCCTTGAAAATGAAGTTTTTATATAACTGACAGCATTATGTAATATGTTGTATTTACAATACAAAATCAACAACTATAACTCAACCTCAAAAAATTCTTAGAATTAATAAAACGGTTGAAACATTTGATGAAACATCCATTCTGCTTTAAATTCTGGTTCAGAAAGAATAATTTTATATCTGATAGCTAAATATATTGAAATCATCAGCACCATTGTGGAACTTATTGGTCATAGAACAGTCAGTGTTGCTGCCAATTGACAACATTTTAAAATTCAGTTATTAGATAAGTGGTTTTATACCTAATAAATAAACTTCATAATATACTTCGTAATCTAAACGGAAAACTAAAATGGATCTGATACACTTAAAGTGTAAATGAGAAAACTATGCTATATCTTAAGCAAATACTCCTTGTAATTCGTTACCAATCAATCACGAATCTAGATCGGGCTACGATAGATCGATAGCAGTAGTTTTTCGATATTATTATTGTACGTCGACTGTTTATATAATTTTGTGAAAAATTCAATAAACGAAGGGAAAGGTATTGATTCAAAACAATAGAAAACAAATCTATAATATTCATTTATAGCTATAAATAGACGAGGAAGGAAACAAAAAAAAACTTTTATATTTTTATTTGTACCATTGCAATCAAGTTTTACGAAAAACACACACTAAAGAAACTATCGATTTTGGCCGCACTTCCAACAATCATTTCTTTGGTTGAATGCTCAGGCAAACATGTCTACTAATTTATCAAGGGTTGCTTACAAATAATCCATGCTATGGGTGTACCCAGAGGGGGGCAGGAGGGGGCAGCTACCGCCCAGGGGTGAAAAAAAAGTATTAATTTAATTAAAATTTTTTTCAAGTAAATGCTTATTGTAATAACTAATAACGTTTTTAAAATTTTGGTTTTATTCTCCTTTACCGTGCTGAAATGTAACAACCTGATTGACTATGTCTTGCCCCCCCCTAGTTTTGATCATGGGTACACCTTTGATCCATGCGGGAACTAAACGTTATGACATGCAGGTATGACCATCGATTTTGATTATGGATGCCGAACATAACTTTCCAAGTGATTGTGAATTATAAAAATAGGAAATCTGGTACTGCAACAAGTGTTCCGTGAAGAAATCAGCTGTCTGTCAGAGCGATAACACTCGAATCCTGAAGGTGGTCGAGTCTCTCCGAAAGTTTGCGAAATTGACCAATATCATTTTCACTAATATCATCAAACTTTTTGAGAAAGTGTTATCAAATTTAAACATATATGACCGTAGAGAAATACAGGAGTAATTTATCCAAACCTAACCTAAATACAGATCGTTTATAGGTACTTCTGAACTGTTAGCTGGGGGGGGGGGAGGCGCGTGAATTATGTGATATTATGAGTGAATTATATTCACCTAATCAAAGTTTTTGATCTAAATAAATATAGTTTAAATAACTTTAATTTTTAAATATGTGAAATTTATTTTTCAAATAAAAACTTTATAATAAAAGCGCCTATTGCAAGTAATATAAAGCACTTATAAGTAATATAAAGAAGTACGAGGAGAAGATGGTTGGGGTGCGATCAATGTGAAACACAAATAAGTTTGTGCGACTATTTAATTGTGCCAACGTTTCGGCTAGAGTTTCTAGCCTTATTCAGGGCTAAGAACAGAACAAGATAACAACCACAGTAAGTATAGAAAATAAAAAAGAAAGTATAAACAGAATAACATAAAATGAATAATTTTACGAAATAGAATTAATAAAATTAAGTAATGAGAGAAGCAGGAAATAAAATGTATACATAGGTAATCGAAAAAGTGGGTAAAATAACATAATTAAGGAAATGACATAGAAATGAAGTTATATAATGCAAAGAAGTATGGACATATTAGTTATTAATGATTTAAAAATTGAAATATGGAAAGGAAAAGAAAATTGAGAGGAAGAAAATATATGTAACAATAATAATTGATAAAGAGGCAAAATATAAGTAAAGTATAGCATAAGAAATAAATAGAAAAAAATATATATATTTTTGAAAACAGCAATAATAATATAGTGAACATAACTCATAACCATTGTTATAAGTTATCTCTCCCAACCATCTTCTCCTCGTACGTCATCCACGGTCAACTATCTCTCATTATTGATATAAAGAAGGTTTAAAGATAAATATTTCGACCTATGAAAGGGAGTGGGTTGGACCCCATACAGATGTTATTGAAGACACTCGGCCGCCTTCGGGATTCAAAGTTGATTATGATTGGTAAGATCCTAAAAAAATTGATTTCTCAACAGCGCACTTGTGAAGCAGGAATGAGTTGGTGAATCAAGAATCGATTCTTTTGAAAGAATCGTGATCTCAAGTGATTCTCGATACTACCATAAGTTGATCAATTCTCTATTCAGGGTCGAAGAATTAAAAATGGGTTTCGACTATTGTTCTTCAACCGTCTACCTTTTGTTTATATAGGGCAAAATACACCTCCAGGAACTGCCAAAGACCGAGTCTATGGAGTAGACACTATTCAAAACTCATGTTTTGAGCTCTTGAAAATGACTTAAATTGATTCTGAATAAAACTTGTATAATTTAAAACTGCCGTTATCCATCTTAAACACTTCTCTACCCGTAGTCATCCTATAGACTTCTTCAAGAGTAATTCCTCTGTTCCTTACCAGATCCGATGTGAGGTTCTTTCTCTAATTCCTCGGTCGTTAACCCTCAGACAGAAAAGGGGTGATTTTTTGAATCCGTAAAAGATTAATGTGTTAACTTAACCCATCAAAGAAGTTTTAATTTACTTGAGGAAACCTCAATGAGGGTTGAAACCGGTAGTCGATTATCTATATCGTTTCATTTTTATTTACTAAAATTTATTTTTGACAGTAATTTGTATATTAATTTTATTTTTGATTTTCATAAAAAAAAAAAAAAATACCGGGAAAACCATAAGGCTATAGGTTAATTATGTAGTTTAAACTTTATTAACGGTTCGAATCAGGTCTGGGGGGACTGACTTTTATTTCGTGATCGTCCCATGGAGTGAAAATCTTTACACCACGGTGAGTATAGGCTGCTTACTTATATAAAACGCCCTCCTCTTATGTCAGAAATGTCTGGTAAGGGATAAACAAAAAAATTATAAACTTTATAGGACAGCTAGCAATGAGGTCGTTCAAACTCCGGGTACCAAGAGATATATTCCAACAAAATGAAAAATAAACAATCATGTACTTTAGTATTAGTTGAACAATTAAAATAAAACACGTTCCATGTTAGCAAGGACAGAACTAAGGGGAAAAGGGAGCACCTTTCTCCGGAAAATGGATAGGCAGAATATAAGTGGCGGGAAATTATTTAAATTAATCATGTTTTATTTATTCGATTATCTGTTTTTAACTTAATTACAGTCATAGACCGGATTTTTATGCAGTAAAAATCTTCATAACATGCTATATAATATGTATTAAAAACTATAAAATGTACTGTAAAAAACATAAAATATGAAACAAAAAAAAGTCCAAATATGCAATAAGGCCGATAAAATATTCAAATATACAATTATTTGACTACAAAATTGTTCCTAACTAAAAAAGAAACTGGAAGAGGGATTAAAAATTAAACAAAATTATTTTTTATGTTCTATAATATGAAACGAATTTTTAAAAACTAAAATATCAAAATAATAAAAAATAAAAATTTAATTACTAACGAAAGAAAAACAGTAGCAACTATTTTTTTAGTAATAAAAAATTATAGGGTTGTGGTCACCATCGCCGATAACTGCTGGATCATTCTTATTTAAATTTTTTTTTTTTTTTCAGAACAGAGTTTCTTGAATGTTCCACAAAACCTTTTACATTTATCTCAACTACTTAGTTTTTCCTAGTTGGTCTCATATGCGAGTTGTACTGTCTTTAAATTTGATTGAAACTTACATCTAGCAATACAAATTCGTTTCATGAAATTGTTTGAGTGTAGTTGATATAAAACTAAGATATATGGATATTAAGGTTAGATTGTTACTTAACATGTAGCTATACATTTTTTTAATACGATTTAAGCCGAAAACGAGGGACTTATTTCTGGTATTTTAACTAACAATAAATATTACAGCTTGTAAAGAACGTAAGCAACAAATTGAAATGAAAAAAATTAACAAATCCAAGAAGTTAATCATTAAAAGAAGTGTTATTTCATCTAATATTTTATCAATAAAACTGTATTTTAATTTTTGTTTTTATTTATTTTTTATTGCCTCATTGAAATGATCCAAATATGAAATTATATACAAATATGTAATATAAAATTTGGTTAATAGCATCCGAGGAAACATATCTGAAGAAATATTTGATCATTTGTAAAAAAATAAAATAAAATAAAAAGTGCATAAAAACAAAATTTGTTATTATATAAAAACACGGGGATGGATTAAAAATTATTCTAGAGTAATTTCATATTCCTGTTCTATGTTCTTCCATCCCCAAATCTATAAATATGGTTTATTAAATATAAAATTTTATTTTTATTACACAATACCATACACAATACTTGGATGATAAATGGATATCGAGTATTGATTGATGAATTTTATAGAGTGGTTAAAGGAAACATTGCATTTAATTGAACTTTTAATTACCGAGGTCGTAATTTCTATAACCTTTTAATTAACTATTGATAAGAAATTGTCAACAGGTGAATACTATCAGGGTTGCCAGAGTGGGAAAAGTGCTGAGAATGGTAGGGATTTTTAACACCACGTGGGGAAGTGAAAACAAATATAGAAAATGGGTTTAAAAAATTTTAAGTAATATTATAGTCGCTTTTCGATTTGACTCTACACTAGTATATTTTTCTACTAATGATGATTAAAAAAAAAAAATAATCAAAAAAGAGTTGAAACTTAACTTCATCAATTAAAACATATATAAATTTAAAAAAAAAGTAATATGAAATTTAAAAAACTATATTCAAAGCTAAAAAAAAAAACCTCATGGGAATCACTAATAATTATAATTTATACCTACGATTATGTAACCAGCAGATACCATGTATTTTCAAAATGTCCGTTGGGCTTGAACCGGTAATGCACTGAGTCTAGTACAGCCAAGAATTAAAATACATTTCTTATAATTGTGCCTGTTTAACCAAATTTAATTGTACACCCAGTGAAAGAGGGGATTTCCCGTTCAAGTGGGAATTTTGCGGCAGCTGAGTGGGGAAACCCCGCAGCTGCAATTTTGCGACGCTGGTGTCAGTTGAAATAGAAATCTACTACTGAAATCATGTCTGTGGGAAAGATTGTTCAATTTGAAAAACTAGGTATGTTAGGAATATTTTGATTTATCACCTGCCAAACTCTATTAATAACATAAGGTTTTTTTACAATCCTTGGCACTTACATTTGATATTAATGAATTTTTTTTTTGTATGCTCTAAATAGAGGAAATATATGTTATTAGTCTTTATAGCATTTATGTTTTGTTTAAATCATTGTCTATATTTAAAATTAGTGATTTCAACAAATAAATTATTCTTTCAATTGTATAACAGTTATTATTAAATTATCATTTTTTTTAAACAGCTTGTAAATAACAAAATCATTGAACAGTAAGTTTTTTCTTTCCAGAGTTCAATTGAGATCATTAGTATGGTTGTATATTTTGATTGAAACAATTAAGATTTTTTTTAGTTTATTATTTATTCAGATAATGTCAATGAAAACAGAATATTTTGGTAAGTGAAGGGCTCGAGGCAAGAATATAATTAACCAAACGATATGAATTTTTCATAGTAGAGCAGTTTTGACAAATTTAATGTTTTATACAGTCCATATTCCATAAGATTACATTAAAGTAATGATGATACGGGATGAGGCCGAAAAAGGTACACAAAATGGTAAAAAAACTATTTATATTTTTCCCTAACTGGACTGCATCAAAGCTAAATCAAAACAAGATACAAAGATTGTAGAATATAAATGAATAAGAATAAACATAAAAAGTTTTATAAAAAATGAATGAAGTAAACTAAAAGAATATAAACATAAATTAATACAATAATAATAAATAACAAGTACATTAATGAATGATAAAATTGAAAATGAAATGCCATTTATTACTGTACTAATTATTAATTACTATTATATTAAATTATTTTAATTTACTTCATTTTTTTTTTTTTATACAACTTTCTATGTTTATTCTTATAGTCTTATTCATTTATATTCTACAATCTTCGTATCTTGTTTTCATTCTTTGTTCCTTTTTTGACTGCCAACAGATCCATCTTCATCAGTAACATATGGTCTACTAACAATCTTCCTTTATAATATTATAGATAAATATGTTAGAATTATAATGATAGACAAGGTAACACCTAAATAGCTTTCTTTATTAACACGTCACATTGTTGCTCAAAATAATTCAAATATATTTTGCTATTTTGTACATCTTTTGCATATATAATCCAAATTAGTAATTTTCTAAGAACTTTTATAGATAATAAACAAATTTTTATTTCAATATTACTATCTAAATTAATGAATAATTAATAATCCAATTTTTAACACCTGTAGGTACCAATTTAGCTTATCTTTATCATGACCTTAAAGCTTAGACATGGGATTTACATTATAATATATAATATTGGATTCACTTATGATTATAAATAATATTATGGCTTACATGTGGTTTTTAATTTATTTAAATTCTTGAACACATTTTTCATTTAAATCAACTTTAGAAATTTCCACAGCAATGGACTCTGTATTAAGTTATTTGCACTTGTAAATTATTTCAAAACTTTGAAGAGCATTTATTTAAAATAAATTATTAAAGTGGGACTTCTTTACTGACACTCTATAACTGAAGAAAAAAAAATTATATGGAAGTGAAATGAAATGGTGGGAAAAAAGGGGTAAAACTGGTGAATTTTTGGTGGAAAACATTTATATTGTAACAGGAGAATAGAAGCTTACACTAGATACTAGCTTATACCAGATTACCAATCCTGGCAGTGGTTAACAATTGGACTGAGTGAGCTCTTGTCCTCATACTCTCCTATTACAATATAAACATTTCTGCTAGAATTCGCTCAGGAAATGGCTTTTCTAATTATTATTATTATTATGATTTTGTTTGTCTTTTTTTCTCGCAATCGCAGATTAAGAATGGGTTGGGGATATGGTCCAACCACCCATAGATTTAATCAGACATTTAAGAATTTTCGCACAATTTTTGTTGTATCTTAGAGAACCGCTTGTCGAGCCTCTCTCTGCATGTGAAGTGGTAATTCTAATCCATCTGTTCCTACACTGTTGACTTCGGGATCAGCGCATTTATTGATATTATAATTGGTATTCCCGTTACAGATTCTAAGTGGTACAGCTCTTTTAGTTTGGCCGCCAATTTCTGATATTTCCGAAGCTTCTCACTGACAGATGAGCTTATTATTATTGTCCTGGAACTATCATTATCTGCCTTAAGCTATAAGAGGGAACGCATGATCATTATTAATACAATTTTAATAAATTAGTTAATTTCTAACAGTTTAACTTCTGTAGGCCAGTTCCAGCACTGTCACAATTAATTTTTTTTTTCATTTAGTATTATTTTGATAATAATAATATAATGATTTATTGTTTCTTTTTACTATTTTTTAGCTAAAAATATTCAATCTCTCATTGAGGAAAGTATTTCGATGAGGAGCGTTGCTTATTGTCCGTACAGTAACTTCCAAGTTGGTGCCGCATTACTTACAAAAAAAGGTAAATTATTTCTGTTATGTACTAACTGGAACCATTGCTGATTAAAAATTATATTGATGTTTTAAAACAACATGAGATTTATTAGGAAACAGTTGAACACTAATACAGATTAACAAAGTAGAGGGCCTGACTTAAAAACTAAAAATCCGATATTACAAATAGCACATCAATGAGAATATTCAAAACCAACACAGTTTGAAGAATTGTTACTTTAGTTTTGATTGTAGAAAAATACATATTTATCGTTTTGCTTAGTCATTATCACTCTGAGCGGTGGAACACCTCTGTCTTGGATGATTTGATATTAGGGAAAGAGGTAGAAAATATCACATTTAATATCTGTTTTAGAAATTTACCCCATTTTTAATTCTAAAATAAACGTTTTAAGATTAACAGTAATTTTTAATTTTATTAAAATACAGTAAAATATATTGTTTGACATTGAAATGGAGAAACATTTGAGATTTAGATAAGAAAAGAATCAGTATTAAATAGCCCTAAATGAACTATATAATGGTTAGTATTAAGTATAGTACTTTTGATTTCAATGGAATGTTTCATGTATTAATAAATATAGTAATCTAGTTCATAGATTTTGAATAATATAGATAATTTATATATCTTGTAAGGTTTTTTTTTTTTTTTTTTTTTTTTTTTAACGCTATTACTAACCTACAAATAAGTCATGTGTAAAATGTTTTATTTATTTTTCCTAATAACCTAAGTTGACTGTAAAAGTTGTTAACAATTAGGACAATTGTTCATCATAATCACACAACAGGCGCATTAAGCTACCCTTGGCCTGCTCAAGATCCGCTATCCTTCTTTCTCTGTCACCTGTATGGGTGACTAAAATCTTTAGTTGTTGAAGATATTGTCCCGCTCCATCTCCCCCTTAGCCTACCAAGTAGAAGCACATCATCCGGTGCATTCTTGTACGACCTACTCTACTGGAAATTCAATCCTTGCTCATCCTTATAACATAGCCATTTTAGTTTTTTTATTCTAATGTGAGAGGAGATGCTAATTTCTTTGCAGAGTTAAAGCGATTCACTGTTCTTTCTTCATCTCCTAAGACAATTCTCATGCACAGATCCTAAGACTTTCCTCAGAATTACTCTTTCAATTTTATTTACAGGTTAATACTATATTATTAGAAGGAATATATCAAATCAATCCTGTTTAATTTTGGGTTCACATTTAAGTCCACTAGGTTTTTCCTTTACTACTGTTTGAGGTTAACATATACATTAGCTTTATTTACCTATGTTTTTATCTGTCTGATTAATGGGTGATAGCGAAGACGAGAGCTGAAACATAGATGAAAGATAAGTTTACCATTAAAATGAAATTTTAAATTGCCTTTTCACAAAAGCTTGAATTCCAGAAATAAAATTTTATATCAATTCGCCTATTTTAAACTCTCGCCTTTTGAAAAGAAATAAACCAAAAACTTCAAACTTAGTAAGTTTACATGGTCAATCTCTATCAGATCAAGAGATTCTGTCTCTAATGACTAAAACAACCCAACATCCATTAATAAATTTGTATAGTACTCATATTTTATGCAGGTAATTTTTTACAAAGTTTGCCCAAAAAAATCATATCGTAATATATTTGACAGCCTGATAAAAATAAAATTTTAGAAACAAATATTCAAGAATACTACATTTGTCATTTAATTTTTAGAAATCCACAATGCTAATTATTACTATATTGTAAGTGAAAATTAATTTTATATTAACTGGATGTTACTTTTTAAAAATGAATAATTCATATTTCTTTTTTTTAATATTTTCTACCTAGATAATAGAATTTTGCACTGAATAAAAGGTAATCGGATGGATTTTATATCAGCTTCATAAACTCTAAAACAAGTTTTTTGGGGGGGGAGGAGAGGAGGGGAGGTTTGGAGTTATATAAATTCACCACGTTTGGGTACCTCCTGTAGCTCTCTTCAGATCATCTGAAATCCGGTATGTATTCAAGGTGGATGTCTTTCATTGAAATTTCATCAGGCCCAAACTTTTTTTTTTGTTTGGACATGTGGGAGATTCCTGATTAGAATATATAAATATATACTAATATTAATAATAATAATATTTACATAATAATATAAAAAAATTCTGAAACAGACCTATATATTTTAGGAACTGTATTTACCGGCTGCAATGTTGAAAACGCTGCCTATGGAGTAACTATATGCGCTGAGAGAACTGCTTTAGTAAAAGCAGTAAGCAGCCAAGAAAAGGAATTCGCTGTTATTGCAGTTAGTGCAGAAATGGCTGGTGGAAAGATCACATCACCTTGCGGGGAATGCAGGCAGTTCATCTCCGAATTCGCAAAAAATGGGGATATAGAGGTCTATCTGACCACTCCTGATAAAGCAAAAATCTTAAAGACATCGATCTATGAAATACTACCTTTGGGTTTTGGATTTTAAATAAGATGACTGGATAAATACAGAGAGAATATTATTAACGGAGTGACCTCAATTGATTCAATGTATTACATTAAAAGTCCATAACTGTCAAAGCAGTACTTCAGAATAGAAGCATATAATTGGTAACAGAAATTTTTTTTTTTTTAAATATCTTGATATTTTTGATATTACATGACAAAAGTAAAATTTTAGGAACAAATATTCAAGAACAAATGCATTTGTAATTTAATTTTTTATCTTTTTTTAATCTATTGATTGTCAATTATTATTATATAATAAATGAAAACTATTTTTATATTAACTGCTTTATGATTATTTTTTTTAATATCCCTGGAGATGATACACTTTTGCATTGTATCAGAGGTGAATATGGGTGCATTTTATATCATTGTTATAACCACTAGAATAGATTGCTGGATGTTTCAGAGATGTCTGATATATATTACTCCCTCTCTACAGCAGGGCGCATGTAGCTCTTTCTTTTTCCAAGGGAGTTAAAGCGTCTCTATCTTGGCAACTTTGTTATCGCAGCAATGCTAATTCGAATCAGACCTGGGAGGGGAGGGAGGGGGTTTGACTTTTATTTTGTAGTTTCTCCATGGAAAGGAAACTTGAGCCCCCTTACCATAGTTAGAATAGAGTGGTAACTTGTAAGTAACCCGTTTTTGTGTCAAGAATGACAAAGTTGGGCGACTCCCTTTAAATTAAGCTACCTGACATTTGATATTTAGGACCAATTTCTTGGGAGAACAATACTGTAGAGTAAGGATAAGTTTCAGAGAAAATGCTGTCATGTTTAAATGTTGTTTTGTGGTTTTTAAAGTTTTTCCCACCACAAGCTTCCCTCTGAATTGAGTTAAAGGGTTGAAAAGTTTCTGTTAGCAAAGTCAACATAAAAATAAGGTGATTGTAATTTAGTCCTATATAAAAAAAAAATACCATTTTAAATAATCTTGGAAACATTTTTGACCTGAAGTTCCACTTAAACTTAATTACTGAAATGTTTTGCAAGGCTAAAGTAGCATTGTCACACCGTTGCTATCCTCCTGTTGACTTCTTGTGAGATGTTTTCAGAGTTGATATCAGACCTAAGGTAGACAAAGCTGTTTACCTTTTCGAAATTGTATGGTCCAGCCACAAAAGAACCAGTCCCTGGTCCATCTTCTCCAATTCTCATTTACTTGCTTAGTTAGCTTCATTAATGTGAAGTCCAAGTTTCTTTGCTGCATTTTCTATGGCCAAGAACGACTCTTTTAATGCACGTTCCAATCTGGCAACAATATCAAAGCCATCAGCGTACCCCAGAAGCTGAATGGTACTCTTAAGAAGGGTTGCGTGGAGTTGGATTCCGGATATACACACTTCCTTCTTGTACTGCACACTTTGAGCCCAACACTTTTTACATTTTCATTAGATGTATCTGTTTAATTGGGACATTCATTTCCAACAGGGCCTGATAGAGCTCCAGCCGAGTTACACTATTGTAGGCAGCTTTAAAATCAACAAAGATGTGATGGGTAACTGTTCTATACTCTTTGCATTTCTCCAGCATCAGCCTCAGTGAGAACAATTGGTCCAATGTTGACTTCCCTCGCCTAAATTCTACTTGATATTTGCCTATCGCCCTCTCGGCACGAGGAACCGAGTCTCAAATAGGATGTCAGAGAGAACTTTATAAGCACATGAGAGGAGCACTATGCATCGATAATTGTCGCAATTCAACTGGTCTCTTGGTCTTGTGCAGTGGGTAGATAATTCTTCTTTTCCACTCCTCAGGCATCTTCTCCTCATTCCATATCTTCAAAATGAGGTTATGGAACTCCTTTCTCTGTTGCATTCCTCAATATCGTATCAGCTCCGCTTGAATTCCATCCAGTCACAGACCCTTGTTGTTTTTCATCTTCGCTATGATCTCTTCTATGTCTTCATCATCCGGTGGCTTGGCACCCACTGAAGTGCCTTGCCCATAGTTACTTATGGTTTGAAGGCATTACAGACCTCATTTACTTTCTGAAAGAAGAGGCGAGTGTCATGAGATGTCCTGCAGTTTTCTACATTCATCTTGCAGTTCTCCCATGCTCTGTTCTTTCCCCTGTGCAATCTCTTTTCCTCTCTTCTTTTATTTGGTATATCTTCTATGTTAGAAGTTTATGGTGCTTAGCCAGTACTAACCCTGTCACTGCAATTTCAACGACTTTGTAGATAGTTTTCTCTAACTCGAAATCATCAGATCAGATTAGATGGTTTTTCAATTTCTTTCTACATATTATCTAAAGTATACTTCTGTTTCTCGGTTTTATGCTGAGCTGAAGTGGACATTTAACTCTATCTTAAAATAGAAATTACATGTTAAATTTTGGACTGGCTCAGAAACTGATTGAATTTGAGCACAACTCTATCTGTAACTAACCAGAACTACAACAAAATTATTTGTGGGAAACTATTTAATCTTACAAATAAGTGAAAATGATTTTTGGTGTCTTTATACACTGTGCAGGACTTTATGGAAGGATCTGAAGTAATGGAGATTATTCTGCACTTCTATAAGTTAAGGGTTCTGCTACAACAAGGAGAAAACTCCATTGTACAAAATTTAAAAAAAAAATCCATATTCAGTTTTTGAAAGAACTCCTTTTTTGTTTAAAACTAATTATATAAGCATTGAGAAATCATAGTGTGTCATCAGGAATCTCTTCTCCTGTTCTTGTAGTGAAGTATAAAGGTTAAAAGTTTAGAAGCTACCAGACACTTGTAATTATTCATAAAATTAAAGGAACAAACGTTTGAATTGTTAATAACAAACATTTTATTAAATAAAACCACAAATTGTATCCAATACTGTCTCAACACTTTATTTCTTACTAGTCCAAAGTTTCAGCTATTCCAGCCATCTTCAAGGACATCTTTAATACAAATCT
>NW_027115045.1:231789-235081 GCF_000696795.3 Halyomorpha halys
AATAAATAATTACCTTGTCTCAAAAAATTTTGAAATAATATTATTTAAACAAACATTTTATTCAGTGCAAGACAGTATTTTAAAAGAAAAAATTTAGTAGTCCTGTAGCTCTGTTTAATTTTCATGTTGACGTTCATAGTTTCTGTTGCTGATGAACTATAAGTGTTGTAGTAGGACATATCAGCCTAGCTTAGGTATTTCAGGGTAAGTGGGGCCATTCTTATTGCACCATTAAGACTTGTGGATGTACTCCTATCTAACAGAAAATGTTGGAACTAAAGACCAGAACTACTCACTTTCTGCATCTTGAGACAGATAAATTTTTATTATTTACTGGGAATCCAGTCTAACTGAAAAATGGAGCTACATCCTAATTACTGTATTAAATTTCCTTTCGATTGTAACTTTTATAATTTTTTATTACAGATACAACATTTCTTATTAAAAATTATTCTTAAATTGTTTGGAAATAATTCAAACGATAAATAAATTAAATTAGTTATTATTTTATGAATAACAGTGCAAATTTATGGCTCCCTGCTTATTGTTTTCTATAAGCATAGATTATTTCTATTGAAAAATGATTTTCAGTCAATGAACCAACTGACCAAAAAAACACTTCAAACATTACTGAGTATTTAATATTTGGATATTAATGAATAATAAATAGTTTTACTAAAAACTGTAACTCTATAACTCACAGAGGGTATTGGATTCAGTGTTTGTTAAAGAAGTATTTTTTCTTGACCATCGTTTATAGGAAAATCATATGGTCAGCATTCACACTAAATCCCTAACTGTAATAAAGGCTACTCAATTAATATAAGCTGAGTGTGCCCTAGGTGAGTCTCCCAACCTTGGAGTTGATTCATGGCTAATACAACAGAATAAATAAATTACCTGAGTTGATTCGTGTTTAATATAACTGAATAAATAAATTATCTGCCACTGTTGGACTTGAACATAGGCCCTTGAGTTCAGTAACTCACCCATTAAACTACTCCATTCTCCAATTATAATACAAGAAGTTATACAAATTTTAAATGTAATGTTTGCAACCTCTTTTTATTTTAAAAGCTTTTAAACAAGACAATCTCATTCATTACAAGTAAAAATTTATTATATACTTTTTAAGTATCTCTCTTTAGTAACAGGGCCTGGTGTTTGTGACTTTTAGTTTAAAAAAGAAATGTTTCTTTAACCATGATAACATTAAAATTAAACTGAAGTATTTTATTTTTTTTTTTTATTACTTTAAAACAGTTCTGCTCGAAAGCTGCTCTCTAAATTCTGGTTCTCCTAAATTCAGCTATATAGGGCAGGAAGAACATGTTATCAATTTATTCTAAGCAGAGAGAGGAGATTGTGATATATTCACTGGGTCTACATACAGTAAATGTTTCTTTACATTATGTGAATGATATTTTTTATATAATATTATAATTCATTAACTAATTGTTTATTATATTATTATTATTGTATGAGAGACTGGGACATCATCTCACTCATACAGGGTGTACCGTTAATGTCTGAAACTTATGGAAGTGATATTAGACCTCAAACGCAACAAAAAAGTTAATTTGGGCTAATGTCCAGTTCCAAATAAGGAGTTCATTTAATTTTATATATATAAATAAACGAAATGTTGATTAGCAATACAGTTTTCTACTACTATTTTGATAGCTTTATTGACCGCCACCCGAACTATCTTCCTACAATCTACTGCTTGCGGTCAACTATCTCCTTCCAATAAAAAGTTTTTGATTCATATTTGGGAATATATTAATTATATATTCATTCATATGAATATATAATTATTATTCACGTGAATAACTTTTTAAAAAATTGAATTTCCTTCTTCCATTTTCGGAATTACTGCATAACTCAAATGGACTTTTCCAGTCCATTTGATATCTACTATCACTTCCTTATGTTCCGGACATAGTATTTATATGAAAAATATTTTTAACAATTCTAAAACAGCGTTATAATTTTAGGGACTGTATTTACCGGCTGCAACATCGAAAACGCTGCCTATGGAGTAAGTATATGCGCTGAGAGAACTGCTTTAGTCAAAGCTGTAAGCAGCAGAGAAAAAGAATTTGCTGTGATAGCAGTCAGTGCGGAAATGGCTGGCGGGAAGATCACGTCACCTTGCGGGGAATGCAGGCAGTTCATCTCGGAATTCGCAAAAAATGGAGATATAGAACTCTATCTGACCACTCCAGATAAAGGAAAAATCCTACAGACATCGATCTACGAAATACTACCTTTAGGTTTTGGATTTTAAATAAAATAATTTGATTATTAATCCTGTGTCTTAATTTATTTGGTGAATAATCCACAGCTTAAAGATTATTGTGTTAAGAACTTTCCTCTGAACGATAACCTCGATGCAGTGTGGCTACTCACCAATATCAAATGCTAAAACATTCGACATGAAGGTATGGTATTAGTGCATCCGATTCATAAAACCCGTCCCATAGAACATACATCTGCAAATAATTTTAAAAAATAGTTTCGAGTCTCACTTAACACGGAAACGCAGTTTTAGAAATTACTTTTTAAATTATTAATGGAAATTTAATGTATATCTTTACTAAAAAAATTTTTGATCCTACATTATTTTAATTTTAGAAGATCTGAATGGGCAAAAACCCTGAAACATTGTTCAGATCTAAAGAAGAGTTTTTAATATTGAAAAATAAAAATAAATTAATAAATTTTTCATTAGGCTCTGTATTAGATTTAATTTCCTAATGTTTTTCCAGCTAAGACAAAAAAAAAAAAAGAAAAAGGAACTTGACAATTTTACGTGGAATAAAAACAGAAGTCCTGTTGAAAAAACTAACGACTATGATAACGTAATCGGTTCTTACATTCATTAAAAGATTGAACATTTTTAAATATATGATTTAAAAATATTCCTGATAACTGATCTAATAAACAAAACACTGACCTTGCATTGTGTGGCGAGGCAGATTTCTAATGGGAAGTAAATAATGCTGTTATTGTAACATTGTCAGCTTTCACAGAAAATTTCGCTCGTCTTGGATCAGTCCAGGCAAAGTTGGTGAACAGAAAGGTGAGTGTCCAATTATTTAACAACTTTATTAACAATAATGGCAAGACTTAACTGTTTTATTAGTTATTACGTTAGTTTAATATCCGATTTATTTAATTATATCAATATAAATTCATGACCAGAGGAAATGAAAATTCCTTGTGCTGGTGAATTATTATTTTTTATTGAGGTGTAGATAGTTGACCGTAGATTAATGCTTGAAGAAGT
>NW_027115045.1:235131-270908 GCF_000696795.3 Halyomorpha halys
TGAAGAAGTTTGTCGGGGGGTGCGGTCAGCAAAGAACAACATAAATAAACAAAACCATATTTATTTATTTTATGCCGACGTTTCGACCTGAGTTTCAGATCTTCATCAGGGCTATAGAACAAAAAGGATAACAACATTTAGAGTAACATACAATTGAAAAGGAATAGTATACAAACAAATTTAGAATTATATAAAATATGATTTAATTCAATATTTTATACAGCAGCAAATGTGATGTGAGTTATATTACAATAGCATGATACAAACGTATTTTTTTTTCTTATGAGACGATTTGGAACATATCTTATTCTACCAATGGTACTAGGAGAAGATGTGAATAATTAGCTTTTTGTTGAACTGATTCCCGATTTGTTTCATTGGTTAACATATCTGGAGGAGCCTCCGACTTGATGATGAAACGAAATGAAAATAAACAAATAACATGATATTAAATAAAAAAAAAAAACAGGGGATAGAAAAGTTAGAGGGTGATGTTAACAGGGTTGATGGAACTTTTCCTGCCCAACCACCTCGCAGGAAGGGAGATGGGTTGAGAGAACGTGAATGTGTCTTCGTGTGATATGTTGTACTATTTCCAGTTGTAGTTCGTTATGTATGTGTACCATGTTTCGTCTCTTGAGTGATGTTGTATACATTTAGTTCGGGGATAAAATAAGAAGCTGACCATTTCATATCCTTGGCTTATCATTGAACAGAGAAACTACGTCCCTACTATTGAGTCTAAGAGCCTTCATAAGTTTTAAATATAATTTCTTAATAATTTATACGCCATCATATATATTTACATAAATAATTAACTTGAAAAAAGTGAGCATTTTAATTAATGAGAATGATGTGCATGTATTTCCCTGGAAATTTTTATGGAATTCAACGCTCTAATGGTAAAAGTGTTTCTCCCGAAGTGTGAGAACTCTACTGCAGTCGTTGCGAGAGAAAGCTTTCCAAGAATGGGCCAATTGCTAGTGGCAGGGTATTGGAGTTCGCCATTTTTAAAAGAGACCCCGAAAACTAACAGATATGTGTGTGAGAAGCAGGTACTCTCGGGGTCAGAATGGGCCAACGCCCTGAAACTAAATATTATTATGAACCCCTGCGTGGAGTCCCAGGAGCCAGCGGACAGCAGAGAGAAGTTGGGCCCGTCTGTCGCAAATGCGGCAGAATCTGAAACATCAGCCCATGTACTTGGACAAATCTCTCAACTCCCCTTTCATAACAAGCAGACAACACAGGGTTAAAGATTAACTGATGAAGCGAAAAGGAAAGGATTTCACCTGCTTCGACGAGGCTTTTGTATTGGCTCCGACGGATCTGTGAGATATGCAGATATTGTTGCGTACCCTAAAACTGAAAGGAGGCTCTGGTCTTGGGTCCTAAGGTAATTTTTTGATAGCAATTAGGATAGAAAAAATACATTGTTCTCTTTCTACATTCTTCTTCACAATAGCAACACATTTTGAATTCAATATTCAAAATTATTTGCCAATCTACCAATTGAATTTCAAAAGCTTCCAATTACGAACGTATGAAATCTTAATTCGTTAATTTTCCTTTGAGACTATCTATAATATATGTAGTCAATCTGATAAAAATATCTGGCCACAATGCGCAAACCACGTGAAATCTTCTAAAAAAAAAAAAAGATAATTAAATGAAATAAGTGCTCTCAAAGCTTCGAAACTTTCGCGTTTTTTTTCCGGTCCCTCAAAAAAAAAAACAGAAAAATAAAGACGGTTTAATAAAATGCAATATTTAATGAAACATAACTCGAGTTGAGTACAACCTTTTTTTACCGTTGGTACTTGAAGGCAATCAGCGACATACTTGTCTGAGATTTGATGTGCCCGTTCTGTGGGAAATAAACTCTTATATTTGGAGGTGAGGGGCCTCAGCGTAATGGTTAAAATAGAAGTACAAATGACAATTAAAGAAGAAATATAATAAATAAATTATAATATAATTAAGAGATAGAATTAGAAAATAGTAGGAGGTACAAGAGAAGAGAAGACTTATGGTAGGGTGATGCTGATAGGATTTTTGAGGTCCTCTCTACCCTGCCACCACCCAGGAAGGGGGATGGGGTTACATATCGCGTAACTTTATGGCAAGATATTACAACCCAAAGAGAGAAAACATCATCCGTTCCATGAAGCTTTTTACATTTCTTTATGAATTGAAATACATTCAGTCCAAAAATGTATTTAATATTTTTAAGTGTGGAAGAAGTAACATTCTTTAGCGTACTCCCAAATTTTAAAATTATTAAAAATGAGTCGTAGCGAAAAAAAGGTTGGAAATGTCCGACCTTTGCTATTTCCCCATTGTCTTCTATTTCAGACAGTACTTAAATTCATAGCCTTTCTGATCTTAGAAGTTAATTCTCATCCTGATTGTCCCTTGAATTTATATGCACTCATTCAAAACGTTTTTGTTTTTTAATATTGTGACATCATAGTTATAATTCTCTATTCTTAAATACTTTTGGTTGTCCTGTATTAATGAACTGGTCCCAATGTGCCTACATAGCAGTTTCTTTAGGTTCCTGAGAAATGCAGAATTAGGAAAAAATATTTTTTATGGTGGTGACAGTCAAATTGCAATATCATTGTCTGATGATAACTTTATTATAAAAACACATCTAAAGTGGATGATCTTTCGTTATTTTAATGAACTGTATAATTTTTTGTTTTGCTTTTTAGATTGACTACCATCTCATCAAAATATTTTTTAAAAAATTAAATTTTTTTTTTTATAAAAAATTTTCATTTATAAATTTCCCAAAGTTCCCTCATGAAAATATCTTTCAAGGCTATGTTAATATATGATATATAATTCACACACAACCACGTTTACTAATTACATTTTTTAGTTAATACAGTTGTAAATTTCATAAAATATGAAACAAAAATGTATATTATATTAATTTTTTTATAATTGATTTTATTAAATTATAATAGTTTATGGTTATGGTTATATCATTACAAACAGTCAAGGGCGTCTTTTGCATGATATTATATCATCCCATTATAAGCTGTTAAAAAAACTAACAAACTGTTACTAACCCTGTAATAGATATGGGCAAAAATTAACTATTGTTTAAACTAATAACTAAAATTTCCATGGATACGAGCCTTATTTATGAATGAAACATGGTTAAATAAATATCATATCCATTGTAATTTTAGCTATTAGTTTCAACTGTAGCTAATTTTTGCTTATCTCTGCCCTGTAAGGGCAACTAGGGCGATCTGGTAATAAATGAAAAAAAAAATTATGTTTTGATTTTAGAATATTTTTTTTGTGACAAACCAATATTTTTTCGACTACTAATTGTTAAAAAAATAAGAGATAAAAAAAAAATAAACAACTGAAAATGTTACTGAATATTTTTACTAGATTTCACTGGTGTTTTTGAAAATTGAAGTATATTTGCTTTGTTATAAAATACATAAAAAAAAAAAAAAATTGAAATAGACACCAACTGAAGTAAACTAATTGATAGAGTACCTCTTACAAATCTACTTTCATGGTTTAAGAAGGGTAAATTTTTGGTATTTGAAGCATTCAGAAAAAATGGTGGTTACTGAAAAAATGAAAACTTTTTCAATTTTAAAATATTCTATCTGCAATCAGGAGTAACTAGCCATAACTTAGTGTCAATTTTACTCTCTTGAGAAAAATTTTCTAAAGAATCTTTTTTACAATTTAGGAAACAGCCATTAAAAAGCCAGTGATGCCAAAAACTTGAATTTATAAAAAATTTCAGCCTCATTTTTGGAAATTATAAAATTTATAAATCTGTTTATTTTTTTTTAGGCAAACACTGCCAAGTTGTACTTGGAGGAACAGCCAGTTTGACATTAAGAGAGGAGTACTGGAAATAAAACTAAAAATATCTGGATTGTTTAAAGATTTGAATCATTACTTTGACAGAACATAAACTTTTCACATAATAAAGTGATAACTTTGTCTCACAACTCTTCTCTGGCCTTGAAATTTCTGTAGCAATAAAACATATTACTAAAAGAAGTACTTCACTCCATACAGCAGTGCAAATGAGTGTTATTAGAAACCATACTTCTATCAATGCCCTCTGGCTGGACCAAATTATAATTCATGGGTAAATTTTAATATTTATATTATAAAACTTAAACAATGGTTTTGGTATATTTAAAAAAATAAATAACTAGACTTAATTGAAAGATTTTTTTTTTTTTTAATAGTAAACATTCAAGTCCTTAATATTGAATGAATTGAACTAAATAATAATTTATCGAAGCTCTCAGTTCATAGTGCACCAAATTAACCACCACACCTTCTAAACCCTAAAAATTGAATTAGTTTACCAGAATACTTTTAAATATAGAATATATTTTATTTGTCTGATTTTGAGCTTGTCTTTTAGGAACTAACTAATTTAACTTTAAATAATTGAGTTTAAACAGCTCTCATTTATACTATACTATAATATTCCCAGTTGGAAGTTAAAATCAAATTTATAGAATCATCACAAACTATAAGAAATTTTTGGAGATAAAGAAATTCTTTAATGTTTTAATGTTTTTCATAAGGATCAGTATAGCCGAGAGATGATATAGATCATGCTTTTAAAAAATATATAAATAAAAATTGTAGTTAATATATTTTTCTTAGCTCCATGGGTGTATCAGGTTTGATTTATGGGGTAAGTAGGGTAGTAATATAATGGGTGGATAATAATATTCATCAAAATTAATGCATTCAATAATTTTTAACATTTCGAGAATAGATCTTAAACATCAGAACTAAAAATTTAACAATTTATTTCACATTAATATTATTACTAAATTGCAATAACTATTTAAGTAATACATTATTAAGTATTTTAATGATTTAATTTAAAATACCTGAGACTGCTTTATACAAATAAATATTCTTTCCATCATCTCAACAAAAATAACATTATATGTCAATTATTAAAATTTTATAATTAGGTTATTTATTTTATACGTAGCCAATTATTGCAGTACTCCTTTGTCATAACTGAAGTATTTAGTTATGTTCTGCTTTGCTCTTTGGTCCTTTTTTTTTATTATTGTTTTTTATAGTCCACTTCTTTTTCATTAGTTCATATTTAATTTTTTATCTAATTGTATTTACCTAACAATTGAAGACATGAGAGATGGACATTTTAATATTACAAAAACATTATTCTTAGGGAAAAAAAAATTGTAATCTGTATTTATTGCTGTTTTAGAGTAGAAAATTAAATTTATAACTTCTGAAAGCTACCAAAATTCAAAGTTTTCAAAAATTACACAAGATATTTTTTAGAAAGAATTATATAAAGTTTTATCATTGCAAAAATAATATTCAGCTTCATCTAATCATGTCTTCAATCATACCAATTGATTTCTATGGTTATTTCTATTATTTAAAATTTTTCTGATATATTTTTTTATTTTTTCAATTTATCATCTAGTTATTTTATTTATAATTGTATTGTGGTCAGATAGATTCTTTGGGCCAGTTTTGTAAATTATAGTTTATTATATTTACATTCAACCTGAGAGAGGATAAGAAATTAATTAGAATTCTTGTTATATAACAACAATGAGATAAAAAAAAATAAAGCAATAGATATTAGATATAACAATAGATAGACTATAACAAACAATAGATTAGAGGACCAAAGAGCGTCTTAGTTTATTTCTAAATATCTCAGTAATGACAAAGGACTGCTATTAGTTACAATTGCTGCTTATACAATACAAAATTTTATTAGTTTTTTTTTTTTCAAAACCCCTATTTGAACTTATTCGTGAATTATACCAGGAAGAATGGATTCAGAAGTGATGCTTCTTTCCTAAAGTGAGTTTCATTTTAAAACACTTCATGAGATTAGAATTTTGTTTATTTAGTAAAATGAGTTAATTTGTGAAATGAAATTGTGCTAGGGCACACCAAATTTATAAATCGTAGACTAAAAACTACTTACAATATTTATAAGTTACTACTGCGCAAGGGCCTATAGTGCTGCTGTTGCCTGTTGTGATGGGGACAGAGGTTGTAAGGTCTGAAGCAGTGAATTTGTTTGGTATTTCAGTCAGTTTTGGAATTTGATGTGTTGTCTCCAAATAAATTCTAGGACAGTTGGAATATTTCTTAGGTTGTATAGTGCTGGCGGTTTATCCTTCTTTCATACTGTAGTCCAAACAATCTTCCACAGTCCAAGGGCTGACAGCTCTCTAGATGGCGTTGTGTGCCATCTGTGAGGTGCATGAACAAGGGGGTGCTCTAGAGGAGCGCTGATCGGAGGATACTTTTATATATTTGTAGTTTTATTCAAAGGGAAAGAGCTGATGATGCCAGGAGATGGTTTAGGCACTAGAACTTCTTCTAAACCGTCTTGGTTCTTTGATAAATATGGGTAAAAAACTTTTAGTGAGGATCCAGTTTTATACCCAAATATGCGGTAGCATTGGATAAGGAGATTATGGAATTTGCCGTAGAGATGCTAAGGTATCCTAGGTGTTGAACTATTTGTTGAATATTTTTTTGGCCTGTCATAGTGCATGTATTGGGTTACTACACTACCACACTACTTCTGTGGATAGTGATGTCATCTGTGTAGGTAGTGAAGTTTAAAATCAGGCAAATCTTTCCTCCTTTATGTCATTAACAGTCTAATCAGCTAACTTATTAGTTCATCTTTCATATTTTTATTCAAAAAATTAGACTAAAAGAATAATAATAATAATAATTAGAGACTGAATTTTTGTGCAGTAAAAATCCACAGTATACAAAAAACACCCAAATTCTGCAACAATTAACTTTTTGGTTTAATTTATAATATTAACGCATGTAAACCTTATCTAAATTTGGTTTTTAATACAATTCAATAATTGACAAATAATTTTATTAATTTTTCTGTCTTTTTGGTTTAATTTATAATATTAACGCATGTAAACCTTATCTAAATTTGGTTTTTAATACAATTCAATAATTGACAAATAATTTTATTAATTTTTCTGTCTTCTCTTCTTCAATCAGATAGCTCTCACAACGCCCTGCAAAGTGGGGCAAAATATTTGTTAACAATAAACAGTTTTCTTTCTTCAAGTTATTAATGTTTGGATGAGGAATTGATTATATCAGTTTCAGATATTTTAAATTAAATTATTATAAAGCTTTATGGTGTATCACATAAAATTTAGCAATAATACTAATTCAATATAAACTAACAAATTTTTATATATATTTTTTTTCATGGAATACCCTTATCATACTTCTTTATTTTCTTAATGAAGACGTTTCAGACATTTGTCCATCATTAACTTCATCCTTATATTCTAAGAAGTATAATAAGGTTATTACTCAAAAAAATAAAAAAAATATATAGAAAATAAAGAAACCCTTAGAAACAAGTTGAACACTCAAATTAAATTTTTAGTCTAGAAGATCAGATTGAACAATCAAAAACATTACAAATTACATTAATGTATTAATTTGGATTTATAAAAATAATGATAATGGAATTAATTTTAAAATTCAAATTTTATTAAATTATATGATTAAATAATACGATCCATTGTCCCTCCTTACTTTTAGTCATTATCAAATATTTAATCACGGCAATACTAAATTATTCAAAATTTGCAATACTAGGACTTGGAAACATCTGTTAAAATATTATTTATCAAAGCTATTATAATTTGACAAATTCTGCTAGTCATTTTAGTGAAGCATGGAGTAGAAAGTCCAAAAAAGAAAAAAAAAATGTTTCTTGAAACAAGATAATATTCAATATTAAATAAAAATAAGATAAACAAACAGATATCTGGGAACAGATATAAACTAAACTGAAACACTTGATACACATGATAGTGTTGCATTCTTCGTTAAAAGATTATCATTGTGAGAAGTGAAGCTGATTGATAAGGTATAGTAGGTCAATGAAAATTATGGACAATTTAAAAGAGGTAATATTATTTATAGAGGTAACAATATTTCAATCTAGTTAAAATTGTTTGATTGTTAATTTTGTTTTATATTTATAAAAAAAAATTATTTCATTGCTTTGGGATACAACCTTATACAATAAGTTTTCTTAGAAAAAAAAACCCTAAACAACAATAATTTTATAAAAATAAAATGCATATAATTGATTAATTTTTATAGTAATACATGCTTTGTACCTTTATGATGATATTCACTAGTTGTGGTTATAAATAATTTCCTGTTTCTGTTATTAATGAGTTTAAATAATTAGAAAAAGATAGGAAACAATTTTGGGTCAATTTATTTACTTATTCTATTATATTAAGTATGGTGTCTATATTTTGTTCTGAGGGCATTTTAGTTGTTTAATGTAAAATGGATAGTTATTAACAATTTAATGCATTTGTTTTGGAATATTAGGTCAATTTGGAATATTTGTAATTTTTAGTTGAGTTAGTGGTAGTCCATATAGAACAGTTAAAAACAAAATTTATGTTTATATTGTACAGTAACATGAAAAAAGAAAGATGAGAAAAAAGAAGGCAGAAGTACAAAAACGTACCAAGGAGACCTGTATCCTAATAAAATTTAATTATTTCTGAAGATTTAAAGGAATAACTATGCCTCATAAAATTTCTTTTTGGGATAGAGTCATCTCAAGTAAGTTTTATTACACCATTTTAAATATATGAAGATAGATAATATGTATTAGATAGATGGTAAATTTTATTTCAAATATTTAAACAACTGAAATATTTTCAGTTTTGAGTTATTTATTTCAGAATATTCTATTGAAACATTTGGACCTGAAGCCATGAGTAACTCAAACAGCAATAAATAACTAAACTTAGTGAAATACTAACATTTCATCAATTTAGTCATCATTTTGAGGGTTGACAAAATAAAAGATCGCATAAATGAAAATCAGAGATAGCACTTCTTATATCAACAGCTAAAGAAACTAATCAAGTAGCACATCACTCTAAAATAGTAAAACATTTATTGTGAAATGAGGTGAGATTGTGCCATGTGGGAATACAATAGGCCAACATAGAATCCCGCAAGTAAGTGCTCTCAGGAAGGTTGTCATTAAAGTTTACCTGTTAATTCCCAGTGGTATATTTTTTGGTTGTCATGTTATTAAAATAAGTTCACTTCATAGAGTGATATTGTGCCAATCTTTTTTTGCTAGTCTGTGTACCCACCATTTGGGGCTTGAGCGGATTTATTTTGGTGCCTCTAGGAAAGAAGAAGAAATTTTTAACATAAAAAAATTATATTTTGGTCCGAATACAGAAAATGTATACTTTTTGTGTGTATGTGTGTGATGAAGATATCGTTTACATAAACATATAGTGTAAATTTTTGAGAAATCAAAATTTAAAAAAGGAAAAACTAATAAACAAATTAATTAAAACAATTTTGCTAATAGTAAGAGGTTTTAGAATGTCCAACAACTGAATCATTGCCAACTATAAAGGAGAAAAATGGACTCCTAATCTCACCAGTCCCAACCAATTTTTTTTTCCTACCCTGAAATAAAAAGCTACGATATCTATCTTTCTGCTCTAAATTCATCTGAATATGCTGGTCAATAAAGAAACGGTACAGAAAAAACTTTAAGAACTGGCACAATATGACCTAATTTTATGGTAATGAACAGTAAACGAAATGTTTTGGAATGAAATTCTAACTCAACTTGGTTAGTCTTTTTTAAATTGTTGATATAAGATTTGCTGTCCCTGATCTGCTTCTTTCATTTCTGATGTTACCATAATTGATGATATTTAAAAATTTTGATTTCATTTTTTGAGTTTATAATAGATTAATTAATTGTTATTTCTATTATTAGAATCACTCTTATTAAAGACTTATGAGCTAATTTACAGAATGGTTACATTTAAATATGTCAATTTTTTATTATTAGAAAAAATAGCACTTTCAAAATTTTGTTCTTTTTATTTAATAATCTACATTGTTTCAGAGTTCATTGCCCATTTTCTAGTACCTTATTTCTTTTTAAGATAATTTATTTTATCTTCTAATTAACATGTCATCATATTTAAAAATTGATTATATATATATATTAGAAGATTCGCCCCACTTTGTAGAGCCTATACATATATACATATATAGAGCCTATACATATATATATATATATATATATATGTATATATGCGCATAATTATGAAAGTGGTCTAAGTCCAAATTAAAAAAAAAGATTAAGATGATGGTCAGGGGTACAGTCAAAAGAAAACAGAAGATAGTGAACAACTATTTATTTGCTGAAGTTGAGGCTGTTCCATTTCTGACCATCTTCTTCATAATTAGAAATATATCATATTTATATATGTATAATTAAAAAAAAAATGAGTTTATCAGTTATTTCACACCACATTATTTTAAACTAAATTAATTCAATGTAATTTTTACGATATGGTCAAAAATAAACCATTAGATAGTGGTTGTAATTTCAATATTACATGGAATTCATTTAAAGTTAATAATGAACGTGATCTAAGTAAAAAATTAAAGAAATTATATGAACACAACTTTAAAATGGGGTGTGGCCCTCTTGGACATGTTTCTGAACTACACAATAAGCCAACAAATAACATTACGTTCCGGTCTCTCTAACAATACATGAAATACATTTAGTTCTATCTTTAAAGTGCATTAATTCAGTTGGACTCTTCCGAACTAATATTTGGCGTAAAAATAATTTATATATTTTACCACTATATTAACAAATAGCGGTTCAGGTAAACTAATGAAAACGTACTTATATATGTATATGTTAATTATTATTCGGATATGATGTGATTTGCAGATATAACATCTTGTAACACTTCCAAGAAATAGAAAAGAATAAGACAATTATCATCTACAGATGAATCATACCAAGACTTCACGGCAAATTTAGAAACCCCAGAAGTGGTGTAAGGTTAAGCAAATGAAATGGTGCAGAATAAGAAAAGAAAAAGGACAAGAAATGGAGGTAGTTACACACAAAGCATCAAAAAAATTAATAGAAATAATGGCGAAGACTAAAATAAAAAAAGATCAAATCCTCGAGAGTTCCAAAATTTTTGAAAATAAGGATTGCTTTTTCTCAAACATGTTTAGATCGCATAGAATATTACAAAAGGAAATACAATTTTTAATGAGGCGTAGATAGTTGACTGTAAATTAATGGTTGGAGAAGTTTGTCGGGAGGGAGGGGGAGGGGTCTGGTCAGCAAAGAACAACATAAATAAACAAAACCATATTTATTTATTTTATGCCGACGTTTCGACCTGAGTTTCAGGTCTTCATCAGGGCTATAGAACAAAAGAGATAACAACATTTAGAGAAACATACAATTGAAAAGGAATAGTATACAAACATTTTGTAATTATATAAAATATTGAATTGAATCATAAATGATTAAAAATTGATAACTGATAATTGAATAGTAAAAAAAAAAATAAATACAAATGAAATTGATTGATAATCGTGGAATTAGATGGTAGTAGATTGAAAACAGTCGATGATGAAATATAATATCATGTAGGTAAGAAGATATGTATAATGTGAGATATGCAAGTAGTGTCTAAAAAACTGAAAAAATAAATAAATTGAATCTACAAATTGAACAATACGACAGACAATGAAAAATAGTGAGTGGCTTATATCTGAATTACAGTGTGATCCAATTACATGATATAAGCCAATCACTATTTTTCATTGTCTGTCATATTGTTCAATGTTTCTCTAAATCTTGTAGTTATCTCTGTTGTTCTTTGAGTGAGAGGCAGCCCGCTGTTTCAGCAATTCCAGGAGGAATACAAGGATCAGAGGCGAGAACTCCAGCGAGCTATCAAATCAAGTAAGCGACGTTGCTGGAAAGAGCTTTGTGATGAAGGGGATAAGGACCGTGAGGAAGACCCTACCGCACAGTGATGAAGAAACTGAAAGCCAGCGCTATGAACTCGCCCATGTGCCCGGTGACAGTGCAGAGGATCATTACTACTTTGTTTCCTGAACAAAAGGAATTGAGGCAGACAGGGTCGTTGCCCCCATTTGACCCGGTAACGACAGAAGAGCTCAGTGACATCTGCCGAAGCCTCCAGATAGGAAAGGCCCTGGGCATAGACGGTATTCCGAATGTAGCACTAAAGGAGGCAATGGAAACCAGGTAAGATCTCTTTCTGGATGTCTTTAGTTCCTGCTTGCGTGAGGGGTCCTTTCCCTCACCATAGAAAAGACAACGCCTGGTTCTGATCCCAAAGAGCAAAGGAAGCCCATCAGAACCTTCAGCCTATCGACCGATTTGCCTGTTGGATACAGCGGGGAAGGCTCTGGAGAAGGTCATTGCAAATAGGCTACAAGAGTTCACAGGAGTGGCAGGCCTCTCCAGGAATAAATTTGGCTTCCGGAAAGTGAGATCCACAGTAGATGCCATCACGTTGGTGGTGGAAAAGGCCAGGATTGCTATAGCAGGGAAGAGATGGAGAAGAGGCGTAAAATGCTATTGTGCTATTGTCATGATGGATGTAAGGAATGCCTTTAACACAGCAAGATGGAGCTTCATCCTGGATGCCCTACTGGTAATGAACGTCCCTGAATACCTCAGGAGTATCATTCATGACTACTTCAAGAATAGGACCTTGATATGTTCGACAGAGGATGGCTCGAGAAGGGCTTGGTGCTGGGACCTCAGTTGTGGAATGCGATGTACGACGGAGTCCTTAGGCTTAGTCTACCAGTGGGTTCCGAAATAGTGGGCTTTGTTGATGATATTGCGGTGGTCGTCGAAGCAAAGTATAAAGAAGAGCTCATTCTAAAGGCCAACCATTGTGTCGCTTCGGTTCGAGATTGGCTAGAATCTGTAGGGCTGCAACTAGCAGACAGTAAGACAGAGGCCCTTCTCGTCAGTAGCAGGAAAGTGAGGGAATCCATAACCTTGAGAGTGGGTAGGCAAGAGATCCAGTCCAAGCCTTCTTTGACTTACCTCGGGGTAAGGATCGATGATAGACTTCGGTTCAGAGAGCATATCCAGTGGGTGAGTGATAAAGCGGCTAGGCACTGTCACGTTTAATGCCCAACATAGGCGGACCCAGGAACAGCCGTAGGTTGTTGATATCCTATGTGGTCCCATCCATTCTGCTCTACGCAACTCTAGAGAGTGCAGAAAACGTTTTCTTCTTCTGTCACCGCTTTCATGAAGAAAGAAGAAACTTCCGACGAATTTGCGGCTCAGACCCGACAGCAGATAATATCGTCAATATTATGCTGCTTAACCAAGATTATTGGATGGCAGGCCAACAATTTGCTGCACAGGTGATGCAGAAGTTAAGAAATGAGGAGAGAGATAGGCGAATCAGGAGATAGCCTAAAACAATGAAGCGGCACTCAGCCAATCATCCCCATGATGTAATTACCCCTGGAGGGTGAGAAACAGGAGTAGGGCGGTAGTTTTAGTGGGTAAAATTAAGCAATGTTTTAATTGTAATAGTTATTAATCAGAAATTACACTATGTATTTCTAGTTTTATAGTAATTAGTTGAAGAAAGTATTTGTTCAAAAAACTGCTTTTTTTAGCAGACGATTAACCTGGAATGCTCACTCAAGACTGAAAAGACAGGAAACTGCATGTTGATTTCGACTATTACAGCACTTACTAGACAAAAGGTCTAAACTTCCAACACACTACAAAAGACTGATCTACATGACTGTAATAAGGCCAATCTGGAGATATGGAGTTGAGCTTTGGGGCTCCACTAAACCTTCGAATTCCTCTCGTATTCAATCCTTACAATCCAAAATCCTTCGTAAAATCATCAATGTTCCTTATTTTGTCACAAATAAAATCATACATAAAGACCTTAAAGTTCCCTATGTAACCGATCTAGCCCGAACCAGATATCACTCCTTCTATTATAAACTCCCTAACCAATCAAACCCCCTGGTTTCTAACCTTGCATCCTCTTCCATTCCTGACAATCCTCCGAGGCGCCTGAAAAGATGATGGCCACGAGACCAGCTAATGTAAAATGTCATTAGAGTGCTACCAATGGGTAGTTTCTCTACACGCCTGTAACACTTCTATTTAACTTAGATCAGATTTACTAAATGTATTATAATGTACAGTTATAAATAGCAATAAATAAATATTTAGAAAAAAAAAAATTTGCATGAAAACATTGGGGCCAATAAGGCCTATTGTGTGCCAATTACAAACATGCCAGTACTGCAATTAGCATCATAGCACTGTGGTGAGCTCATTAGAGCTTATGATTGGTAGATTCCAAGAAACTTAATAAGCTTAAGGGCAACAATACTAGGTAAAAGAATGATGGTTCGAATTTTATCCTAAAAATACTCATAAACAAAATCAATTCCATTGTTCTAAAAATCCAAAGGACTGTATTGAAGTTCATTCACAACATTTCCATTGTTAGGTTCATCTTATATTGAAGTTCAATAATTTATATGTTTTGTAATTGGTACCAAACTAATTATGTTTTCTTTTTTTTTTTTAAATAAATTATATTTAAAATTAATGTATTTGAAGTTCAGAAAATTTTATGGTAGTAAAATTAGGAGTTGTGGCGTTAAATTAGAAATTACCAACAAAGCTTATTTTAAAATTTTGCAGCAATATAAAAATAATTGTAAAACTTAAGCATGAATATCTCAACATGATATTTGAAATATAATTTATTAACTAATAAAACTATATATATCTAGTTATATGTTAACAAAATTGTTATTAATTTCATACAGAACCCCGAGCTCTGATACACTTATTGCACGTAGTTACATTATCAATGGCTGTCTGGAGTATCTCACATGCTTATATTATAATATCAACAACGGAAATTGATTTTTCTAAGGACAAATATTTCAAGCATGCATTTGAAAATAAAGAATTCCTCTTCAGTGTATGGGCAACTGTGAGCTCAATTGTTCTTCATTTTTGAGTTAAAATTTGTATACTCATATATTGATTCTTGTTTTTATTTCAGTGTTCCCAAGTAATATATTTTGGAATTTATTTATTAATAGACGTGATTAATATTTCTACTAAAAAATCTGAACAAGTTCTGAAGATAAGGGAAACACTTTATAATGCGGCTAATTTCTTCCTATTTTCTATAGTTTTTCCTTTGACCCTAGTAAGTGACAATATATTTATTTTTTTTTTAATATTAAGATTCTTGAGAGAAAATATGGTAAATCCCAAATTGAGAATTCACACACCACTGTGACTCTTAACAAAACAATCTTTAAGAAATAACCCATTATTTTCTAATGTAGATAGAAATGCTCAACAGTAAATGAAGATAGAAAAAGAATGTACTCTCTCATGAAATAATTCGTCGTTGAGATATTTTTAATAAGCGATTAATGTAAGTTATTTTTAAATATTCTGTTTTTCTAGATTACTTCATTTTTATTTTGGGTGATGTACTTTTGGGATAAAGAAAAGATGTATCCTAAGCAACTGGATATGTTCCCGTTTTACTTAAATCACATGATGCATACCATGCCCCTGCCGGGGATCATACTATACATGTTTTCTCATGTAAGAAAAGAACCTAATAAGTACAAAACTTTACTACCTTTGGTAGTTTTGCTGATTTTATACAACGAATGGTAAGTATAACCATTCATGTAAGGTTTGTCTAATAGTATAATTGTTCTATTGTGAGTCAATTTAAAATAAATTATCACATTTTTATTTAATATGACATATGTAGCGTGACCTGAAACTACTCGGATCCATCAAAATAAGAGGGAAAATGATATAATACCTGTGAACCTGGCACTAAGCTGCTATCTGTTATAGAGATTGTAAATAATTTATATATTTTTATAATAAGATACCTAGGTATAATTTAAAACATTTTTCACTGTGTCTAAGAAACACCAAGGTGTACCACTAATTAAAAAATAAACAAATCAAAGCAATGTTATGTAGGTAAATTGCTCTGAAAAACATATAATTGCAATATTACTGTTGATAAGTTCTCCCCATCTTTTCTAAAATTGAGCCGAAACACTTTTTAAGCAGGGGAAACATTTCTTTAAAATTAAAACACTGATTAAAGAACTTGTCAGAAGTTGAGTGTAATTTAGAAACCTAGTTGAAATGCTAGCATCAGCCTGTCCCCACAGAAGGTCAGCTACACTACAGAGTACATCTGCATTCTTAAAATTATTTGTTTTCCTTGATTGGGAGGATAATTAAATACATTAGAGTTTTATTGCTCTTGCATATATGTAGTACAGCTCTTTACTAAGTATATATATGATAAAGTGATGATCTACTGTTTAGATCAAAACTTTCGTAGAAAACTAAATAAAATATTTTGTAAAGCTTTCATACAATATAAAATTAATCAACAGTGTTGTCTTTTTCAGCGTCTTTGGTATTAGAAGAAGAAAAGGAGTGTGGGTCTACCCAGTTTTTAATTTTTTAACATTTTCACAAGTTCAGGTGGTTGCAGCTATCACTATGATAACTTCGATAGGTTCCCATTTTTTGGGTTACTATTTGTTCAACATCCTAAAAGGTATTTATCCGATGAATAATAATCATTATTTCAATATACTGCTATTCTACAAATTAATAAACTAATAGTAAATTTCCCAAATAATGATTTATTAAACCGCTCAAACATAAAATATTCTATATATATGTATATATAGTTGACCGTAAAACTTAGATATAAGAAGATGATCAGGGTTGTGGTCAAAAAAAGAACAAATAGTTTATAACTATTTTAATGTCCGACGTTTCGCCCCACTTTGCAGGGCTTCATCAGGGCTAAAAAGATACAAAAAAAAAAAATGAGAATATTACAACAATAAGATACAATAAGGTAATTTAAGCTAGGATAAATATTATGTAAAAATACGAAATTGCATATAAACCTCCATTATGCTTGTTTTATTTATATGTAATTTTGTATCACTTTATTTTTACATAATATTCATTCTAGCTTAAATTACCTTATTGTATCTTATTGTTGTAATATTCTTATTTTTTTTTGTATCTTTTTAGCCCTGATGAAGCCCTGCAAAGTGGGGCGAAACGTCTGACATTAAAATAGTTATAAACTATTTGTTCTTTTTTTTTACCTCAACCCTGACTATCTTCTTATATATAAAATATTCTGAAATCATATTAGTAACATAAGTTAATTCATTGTTTGATGAATTAAAGTTGAAAATAATACAAATAAATATTTATTTTCTCACAAGGCCATTATGAAATGAAGAAAAAATTTTTATATTAAATTAGCTTACCTCGTTCAAGTTTGAGAAGAAAAAAACGATAGCAGATGGTTACTAACGCCATTATTTAAATTACCATGTTTTTAATGAACTTCCTCTCATCTTGAATGCTAGCATAAATATTTAAGATCAACATTAGCCTTTAAACTACATTGAATAATCAAAAATACAATTTAAAAAAACTCCATTATGCTTGTTGTTACAGTTTATTTTCATAAAAATTTCATATCATAATTTCAATAAGACTTGTAGAGAGAGAGAAATACTTTATTCATCCATGCTGCCCAAATACATCGGATTGCTTTGATCAATCCATGATCGGACATATATAAATTATATATAATTACATGGTATAATAAAATAGAAAGTTTTTTTCCCCACAGTTTCCTTTTACAATCAATTTCAGTCTATACACTAAATACAAATATTTCAATTCATTCCTTTTTCCTTCCCCTTTCATATTCCTTCACTTTCACCATTTCACAATTTTTTAATTCACCTGATCAACAAATTCACTCTCCCGAATTCACCCTCCCAAATCCTCTCTAATGACCCGTAAAACGAATTCACTATTAGATGACAATGTGAGGTCAAACCATTAATAATAGTCACAGCAGTAGATCAGTTTACCAAAAAACAAACAAATAAATACATTTTACTAGAACAAAACTAATACATAGATTCAAAGGGAAAATATAATAAAAAGCCGGTTACAAGAAACACTTGAATGGATAAATAAGTTTTAAAAAAAATAATAGTACTAATAAAATAAAATAATTAAATGAATAAATAAGTTAAAACACACAAATCGACAGGTCCACATATTAAAATAAATAAATAAAACAATGAATAATCTCTGAGCTAATTCCCATGCAGGTGATGATGTATGATCCCCAGACAGTCCAAAATAATATTTTCCACCAAGATCGCAATATCCCCGATGCTAACACCTAGGCCTTCTAAGAAGCTCCTTGTTCTATCTGGTACTGTTCTGCGAGATCCAAATCAGAGGCCTCTCACAAATGAAACCAAGTAGAAAATTTTGATGAAAATATTAATTTTTATAAAACTTTTTGTTAATGTTAATTTTCTCGGACTAGAACTGTGAGGGACAGAATTGTTTAACCTTCAAACAATAGTAAATACCCTCTATAATATTACAAACAAGAGCCTTCATCATAACCTCAACATCCCCCCATTTGTTCTTGATCTCATATCTTCAAAATTCTCAAACTTGAATTTACACCTTAACTCATCACCCTAATTCTCTGGCACAATTTCTATCCAGCTCCAAACATCCCTACAATTCCAAATCCCTTTTCTTGTATTATTTTTTCATATAATTTTCTTATCATTATTATTATTCATTTTAGTTATTACTTTGCTTATTTTATTTCTTAATTTAATTTTTTCAACAATGTTTCACACAATAAATAATGGTAAATAAGTTAATTTGTTTGACTGCAATTTTGCCTTTTCAGGCTGCAGTTATTTGAATTGATAAAAGTATAAGGATAGTATTTCATAAGCAATGACCTGGTAATCTCATATTTAAACTTTAAAAAATATTAAATATTGTAAGAATGTAAATATGTATTAATTTATGTAGAAAACCAGCTTTAAATTATAGGACTCAAAACAGTACTGATTTAAAGGAGGTTATAAAAAAATAATAATCCTAAAGTGTTGCAATGAATAATTTATTAAAAAGAGAAAAAAAAGATTATTTTGTGATATAAGGCTCCATTTTGAACACCCAACCCGATTTGTCTAATAAATTTTAAATTTAAGATTTGTAGTGGTCCTATGGATTTTGATAACTTAATAAATAAATTCTACTTTGCCAAATTCTAAATTATACAAATTGTTAAATGTAATTAAAATGGGATTGACGTAAGACAGGGTTTATCTAATTTTTTACACTGTGAGGAATTATAATACTTTTACTCTAATCACCTTAATTAGACATTATCTTTTTAATATAAAATTAATTAATTGATAAAATCAGAAAGTATAATAATAGACTTAATTAACATTAATTTAAGTAAAATCTTTGGCTTTTCTCAGAATGTTAGAAAATTTCTGACAACCTCACCTCTATTTTATGAAACAATCAATATAGTTTGCTGTTTCTTTGTATCAAATATCATAATTCTGACATGTTATATATTTCAGGTGTACGTTTATCAGTTGTTCAAAGATTGAAGAAAATGGAAAAAACTTCTGCACTGAAACAAAAACACGAGTGATTAATAAGGATAACAATCAAAATTTTGAGAAAAAAAAATAATAATACTAAATATATCAATGTCTCGATGAATGAACATTTTTTATTGAAAAATGAAACTATTTAAAGATTTAGTTATAATTTAATGATGTATTTCTTAAAACATCATGGGAGAATGATATATTTATGATTTTACTAAAACAAAACATTATGTTGAAATAATTACTAATTTCAATTATTATAATACATAAATATTTATAATATAAAAAAATCATTAAAAAGTGAATTTCAGAAACTGATAAGATAAGAGAAGATAAATTTTCTTATTGTTTCTTTGACTTTAGCACTTTAGTAATTATGTGATTGTGTATAATGTAATTATGAGAGTTAGAAAACTTTAAAAAAGGGCCAAGCTCAAAAAAATAATTCTTATCAAGGAACTTGGTTCCAAAATACTTTTTCTTTCCGTTCTATTCTGTAATAACGACTGCACTTATCAGTAAATGTTTATAAGTACTATTTTAGTTCCTATAATTTTATTTCAATAGTTTAATTTAATTTTTATTACTTCATAGATCAGTAAAACTTATAGTAATTGCTGTTATATAATTGAAGCTTGTTTTATGCACAAGTAGCGAGTGCATAAAACAAGCTTCAACAGTGGGAAATTCAAAATTTTAACTTCACTCGCTCAAAAGGGCTAAACAAACCCCTACTCAATCCCTTTCAGGGGATGGAATTTGAAGTTCCCGCCGATTGAATTTGTTTTGTATATTAGTACCTAGAAACTTGATCAATTTTTAACTATCAACAGCTTTCTACCTTCAAAAGTATTTTGTATCAAAATAAATTTTAAATATTTTAGTCTAATTATAACCACTTATTAATAAACTTGTGTTCATATAATTATATTTTATGATTCCATAGTGACGTACTGGTAAGTATTTCCAACAGCCTTCAAGTATTGGTCTGATTCCTTAGTGTGCTACAAATCAAGATATAATAAATGACTAGAATTGGGAACAGCTTTAACTAAATTAAATAAAAATGTATAGTTAATCATTAATAAAATATGTACATCTATATCTTAATTCAAAGAAAAAAAATTCATAATAATAAATTTTAAAACTTTAGTGCAATTTTGATGACAGCCGATTTTCGAGGTTTTGTCATAAAAACTATTCGACAAGTTTTTTGTTATATGTTGTGAACATATTGCAGTGAAAATTTGTGGTTTTATTTTTAATAAGATAAAAGTTACCAAATTCATGAGAAAAAAACTGGTGCAGCAGAAAAAGCATTAATAAAATTAAAATTTAGAAATTTGAAGCTAATTTGAGCTGAGTAGTAACAAGTTCAAGGGGCAACTAGTAATGATACCTTGAGACAAAAATAAAGAGTGGGAACACAGTCTAAGGTATATTGTAAAATGAATATGACACTAAAAGATAGTAAGATAACTGTTTGATCTTATAAAGGAATATTTTTAAATTAAATAATGCAGTGATTCTTAAATGATAGTTGAAATAAAACTTAGATCAAAGACATTTTAATAAATAAGATGAGCAATATGATAAGAAATGTTCTGTTTATAATAGACAAGTCTGAAAAATGAGATGTTTGAAAGGAAATTTTATAAAAATGACAAATTAATAACAGGTAAGAGAATATGGCATTTCTCAAGTATAACTTTAATGTTTTTAGGCTAATAGTGAAATATATTGAGAAAAATACTTTATAAAATTGAACAAATAATTTAGAATATATTTTTTACTAAGCTTATTCACAATACAAAAAATGAAAAAAAAAATATGTCCTGAAAATGGTCATGTAGTCCAAAACATTGACCAGTATGAAAAAGTATGTATGGGTTATGCTCTATTTTGGAAATAAATAAAAAACAGAAATAATTACAATTTATGTCCTTAAAAAGTGGAAATATATATATATATTTCTTAATGACTCAATACCTGTAGGTTAAAAGTTAAAAATGTTTGAAAATTATAACAAACATTTTTATAGATACTTTGATCTAAATTAAAGTGATTTCAAAATTGTAACAAATTACATATTCTATGTTAAAATCATTCTCATTGAAGATTCTCCACAAAGATATAATTCACATAATTTTTACTAGTTGCATCTTTTAGTATATACAGTTGTAAATTTAAATAAAAAAAGATTGGTCAACATTTTATTATAGTAATGTTTTGGTTAGAGTATCTATATCATCTTTGGTGTATAGATTATTTATTTTTAGGTAATTTAAACAATTTTAACCAATGAACAAGAATAAATAATATGATAAATATTTTTATTATATTTGAAAATTACCAAAATTCAAAATAAAACAACAATAGAAATACTGGAAGATTGCTGATTGACCGTGTGTATCAATAAATGGAATTTGGTCCGGGTACAGTCCATTAAAACTCAAATAGTACGCCAATTTACTATTTGAGTTTTAATTGACCGCACCCGGACCAAATTCCATTTAATAATAAAAATATTTATAACAAGTTTTATATATTTTTAATTTTTAACCTAGAGACATTCAGGACTT
The DNA here is from genome assembly GCF_000696795.3 of Halyomorpha halys. Classification (NCBI taxonomy): domain Eukaryota; kingdom Metazoa; phylum Arthropoda; class Insecta; order Hemiptera; family Pentatomidae; genus Halyomorpha; species Halyomorpha halys. The sequence continues at coordinate 257,205 of NW_027115045.1, forward strand.
GTGACAAAACAATATTGTTTGCTACTATTTGTTGATTAAACAAGGATATAATTGATTTTTCATATCAATATTAACAATATTATTTGTCAATTATTAAAAATTCCTAATAATTTTTTTTTTTGTAAATGTAGCCATTATTACAGGTTTTTTTTGGGCATAACTGAAGTATTTGGGCATAATCTGCTGTGCTATTTAGTTCTTTTGTTCTTCATTTGTTCATAAATTTTTTTTATTAAATTCTATTTACCTAACAATTGAAGAAATGAGTGGATGCAGATGTTAACGTTACAAACGCATAAATCTGAGAATAATTGAATTTAATGTTTATTTAATGCTGTTTATGAGTGGAAAACTATTTTTTTTTTACTTCTGATTACTACCAATTCAATTCAAGGTCTAAATAAAGTAAACAAGGTGATATGCAGATAGAATTATTTGAAATATTCTTCAAAGCAAAAATATTTATTTTTCCAAATGTGCCACACTTTCCACTCACATCATCAATCATTCCAATTAATTTCTCTTCTTATTTATATATTTTTTTAATTTTCCAGACCATAAGATATTGTTTTATTTCTTGTTAGCTTATCATGTAGTTATTCATGAGATCTGAAATGTGGTCAATTAGATTCTTCACATCAGTTTTGTTTTTAAATTGTTTTTGTTATATAATCCTAATGAACTTCTCAATCTCAATCTTCTCAACAGTATGAATACGGAAGATAAAATGAATTACTTTAAAAAGCGAAAATATAATATATAGATTGAATTATTGAAGATTAGAGTAGTCTAACATATATCAAATAGCAAAAACATAATAAAACACTAACTGCACAGCATCAACACATCATAGCATAAAGCAATAATATGAATTTGATCAAGATAGACTGTCAATACAATAGAGAGGAAAAAGAAATAAAACAAGAAAATCTTAGGAATCATAGATATAACAAAGAGTTAAAAAACTGTAAATTACAAAATTGGCACAAAGCAGCTGAATTGGCAGTCTAAGGAAATTGATATAATAAAATGAAATACAGCCTTGAAAAATCAACAAGAAATGAAAGAACATTTTTGCTCTCCATAACATCTAAATAAAAAAAATTATTCTAATTCATTCAATTTTTTTAATCGCAATTTTCAACAAAAACATTTTGTGCTGCCCAACTTCGTTGGGTTGCCTTATACACAGCATACTTATACCTAGTGAAGCACAATTTTTTTTTTATAATACTAATAATAAAAATAGTTACATATTTCTTTTTTTTAAATTTTGCATTATAAAATGTCTATATTGTGTACAAGAATAATACATGATTTATTTTTTCCTTTTTATTATTTATTGTTTCTTACCTTACATATTTTTCTCAGCTTTTTATCATTCTTTAAGTATGTTTAATTTTCTAATGTTTCAATTCTGCAAAGCTTTCTCCCTTTTTTTTTTCCATCACTCATACAAATAAATTTAAGTAAAAGTATAAAAGAATAAATATATATCCATTTTAAATATGGTAAAACAATATAAATGTACATAACACCCAGTATGGTCATCCTCATTTACAATATATTAATACAAAAAAAAAAAAATGTATATAAAAATTAAAATGAAATAAGTAAAAATATTAAGTTAACAATAATAAATAAATATACTATGTCAAAAGAAAGAGTAATAAATATAAATTTTCATAGATATATATAAAATAATTAAGATACATAATGTGCTATATATGTATGTTCTCCGAGACATCACCATTATTCTCAGCTACCTTGCATGTGATAGTGGAAGATTCCCCGCGAGTCCAGAATTATCCCTTCTGCCATTTTTGCCACAACCTTGATATACACACAGAGTTCCTCCATGAAGCTCTTTGTTGTGCTTGGTATAGTTCCATGAGCTCCGAACCAGAGGCCTCTCATATAGAAGTCTCTTTCCCTGAAGGAAAGGGATACATTTATTATAAATTTTCTTCTTTTCTCTATCTACTTTATTTGCCTGGTCAAGGTCATTACTTTCATATCTCACTGTCGTATCCAGAATGAATGCTGAAGTACCTGTCTTGGGGAAAGCAACAATATCAGTATGTCGCGTGGATCCCTCTGAATCTATGTAGTAGACCTTGTCGAAGCAGGCAAAATCCCTTTCTTTAAGTAGCTTCATCAACTCATGCTTTACTCTGTGATGCCGGCGTGTCATGAGGAGGAAGATGTTGAGGCTTTTTCCTAGTACATGTGCTGGTGTTTCAGACTCTGTTGCATTTGCCAAAAAAAAAAAAACATATTTTTGGCCAGTGGTCTGAGAGAAGGGAGATTTTTTTTTTTTTCAATCGGTCAAGATTTCCATCAATTAGAACCTATACAGTCTCACAGTGAGAATGTCAAGATTCATTTCTCGTGGCCACAGTGAAATAAATATTGAATGAACTAGGTGGGAATTGAACCCACAATGTTCTGAACTAAAATCTGTTAGTTGGGACCTTTGCCCTAATTGCTCAGCTATCACATCTTTGGGAGAGATTATTATTAGAAGTTAATTAGAACTGCTTTTTAGATAAGAAAAAGATAAAAAAAGGATATTTGAATGTAAACAAATGAAAAATGAGAGGACTACAAAAAATAGATAAAAGGATCAAAGAACATATTACATTATTCCTAAATGCATCAGTTATGACTGAGGAGTGTTGCTAGTCAAAATTCCAACTTATAAAATAAAAAAATTTACTAGAAATTTTTAATGAATATTAATAATTGACGTACAATATTATTAATGTTCAGATGAGGAATAGACTATATCCCTGTTTTAGTTAAAACAGTTTCAGGTATTTTATACTAAATTATCATAATGCTTTATCATGTATCACTTAAAATGTAATAGTTATTTAGTAATGATGTTAATATGACACAAACTTCTAAATTATTAGTTCTGAATACTGTGATCAACAACCCAGAAACATCAACAATTGTATTAATATATTAATTTTGATTAATAAAGATACTAATTTTTGAAGTAATATTGCCATTAATTTCAAATTCAAATTTTATTAAATTATATGATAAGATAATGAGACAATTTGATCCCTTTTGTTCTAGTTATTTTCAAATATTTAATTGTGTTAATACTAAATTCTAATACATTCTTTGAAGCTTCTGTTAAAATTTTATTTATCAAAATTGTTATGAAATGAAAAATTTTTTAATCTAGTCATTTTTTTGAACATGCACTAAAAAGTGCATTCAATTATTTATTAAAAACAAGGTGATACTTAATACTAAAAAAAAAATTAAATAAACAGATTGAACACACATATACATCATGAAGCAGATAAGAACAAGACTGATATACTTGATAGTCCTACTTTTGTTGTTAAAAGATTAACATAGTAAGAAGTGAAGTTGTTTGATAACAAACAGTGTGTCAATGAAAATTATGAACAATTTGAAAGAGGTAATAAATTGAATTATAACGAACATATTTAACGCAATAAATAATTTAATAAATTAGTTTTTGCCTATTTCAATCTAGTCATAATTGTTTGATTGTTAAGTTTAATTTAGCACTGTTATTATTACATTACATTTATTGTACTGTTTTTATTATTATAGTACTATATTTATATATTGACACTGTTATTATTATTATTTGAGAAATTTTATTAAATTAAGGGCTCCCTCAAGATAGTTTCTATGAAATTTAACAAAACGATTTTTCAGTTAAAAGCTTCTTTTTGACCTAATTTTACTGATATCAGAAATTAAACAACACCTTGACTTTCTTTTTAGCAACCCATTAAAAAAAAATATATTTTTTTCTTGTTTTTTGTCTATTTATTTTGGTTGACTATTGAACATGGAGAAATCAGTTCCAACTTCATTTCCTAAGAAATTTCCCACAGGGCATCAGTAAGGGGGTAAGCTCAGTCTCATAAAAAATAAATGAGTTGAAACTTAAAAAAAGAAGTAGAACAGTTAATAAAACAAAAATTATGAACATATAACTCAATGTCATAAACTCTGACAGCTACATCATCATAACAACCAAACCACTAGGCTTATTACTTAATAATGATGAGACAAATTGTTTATAATTTAATTTAATTTAGTTAGTTTGAAATTGACTATTGTTTATAATTTAAGATTTAAAAATTTGTAATTTATAATTTCATATTATTTTCTTATTGTTCATATCATGTAGTAACATGAGAAGAAAAGAAGCCTGAAGTACAAAAAGGTGTACCAAGGAGTTTTATATCTTAATACAATTTAATTATTCCTGAAGATTTAAAGTAACAACTATGCCTCTTAAAGTTTCATTTCTGGATGGAATTATCTCAAGTAAGTATGATTATTATTATTATCGCACTACAGTCTTACAAGAATCCGGGCCTTTTCTACCATATGCAACCAATCTACACAGTCTCTTGCTTTCTCTTTCCATCTTTCAATATTTAAAAGCATTAAATCCTACTCCACACCGTCCAGTCATCTGATCTGGGGACGTCCTCTTTTCCGTTTTCCATCTGACTTGTCATAAAGCATCTTTTGGGGTATCTCTTCATCAGGCATCCTATATCAACGTGATCTAACCATCTTATTATTGCTGTTTCGACTAAAGCTACGATGTCGGGTTCTCCAAACAGATCCATCAGTTCTTCATTCCTTCTTCTTCTCTAAGACTCCTCCCCATTACCATTTTAATACCTTTCTCTTCCAGGAGTTGAGCATTTGTTCTGCTTTTCTTGTCAAGGGTCATGTTTCACCCCCATAGATCTCTACTGGCCTTACGATGGTTTTGTAAATGACCGATTATATTCTTTTAAAAAGATCTCTAAACTTCAATATTTTTCGCATTGAGAAATAACATCTATTTCCTGGCCTCTATATTGCTGTCTACTTCGTTGTCATCTGTAGCCAGGCTTCCCAGGCACTGTAAACTGGTTTACAGAACTGAAACAGTGGTCTCTGAACGTCTCTTTGCTATTCTCTTCCTTATCCTTTCTTGAACTTTTCGTGTACATTGTCTTACCTCCATTCACCTTGAGGTATAATTCAAATGCTTCTTCGAATTCCTGGAATGTTCCTTTTAATGCTGCTCAGGGTCTTGCGGCAATGACTACATAATCTGCATATGCTAAATGTTGAGACAGTCGATAGTAAATGGTTCCTCCTGGATTAGTTCTGATTTAATTAATAGCTACATCCTGTGCTATATTAAAAAGAAGAGGAACCATAGGATCACCCTATCTCAAGCCATCCGCCAATGGCTATAAATTGTAAATATCTCACATAGCAATAAAGAATTAACCTTTTAAAATTAGTACATAACTAACTTTTCATTAATTCAGTATTCATCTAGAGGATTGAACAATAAACAAATCACATAAATGCATAACAGAGATCTCATATTAACATTCTAAAGAAACTAATCAGAGGTAGTAAATCACTCAAAATCTAACTTGTTTAACATTTACCATAAAATGAGATGTGATTGTGCCTTATGGGGTGAGAATAGGCCATCACAGAATCCAGCAAATAAGTACTCTCTGGCGGCTTGTTATTAAAGTGATTAATCTTCCATGGCCCAGTTGCATGTTTGTATATTTGTATAAATCAATAAGTATTATCACACTCCTCTACTACCATCAATAAGATTTTTTCAACTATTTACTGTTCCATCGCTTTGTTAAAATTTATGAAAAGTGTTGGTTCTTGCAGTATTCATTTTACACACTGACAATTAATTAATTTTTATTAACCTACTATGTGAAGTATTATCGAGTTTCGTTACTGTGCTTTTTTTGGTTGTCTTGCTTGGTTGTTATTAAAATAAGTTCACTTCTTGAGGTGACATTGTGTTTTTTTTTATTTTGTGTATTGTCAGTGGCATGCTCATCAATTGGGGTTGGAGTAAATTTATTTTTGAGTCCTATAAAAAAAATATATATATTGGTGATTTTTAATTTAAAAATTATAACATTTTTGTCTGTCAAAAAAACAGATTTTTTTTTGCTATAAAGTTATCATTCAAATAGAAAAATTTGGATATTAAATTAATTAATTGAGAAAAAAAATGTTAATTTTTAATAAAACTGGGGGTGTTCTGACTTTGTACTGAGATGTGCTAAAATATGCCACAACTGAATGAAAGTCAACTGTTACAGGTGGAAGGAAACTGTTAAGAATAACAAAATACTCATACCAACACTAACCATTTAAATTGTTTTCTGCTTTGAATTATAAAGCTAATATTTCTGCTCTGAATTCTTCCAAAGATGTTGTTAATAAAGAAAAAATCTCAAAAACAGGCACAATCTCTTCATTTTACGGTATTAATATGAAATGTTTTGATGTTAAGACTCTTTATTTCATAAATCTTTTTTTTAGATTGTTGATATTAGAAGTGCTATCTCTGGTTTGTATTTATGTGATCTTATGTCTTTCAGTCCTATCCTCTGAATTGGCACATTGGCTGATTAATTGTTTACTGGTATTTGGGAGATCCGGGGCTTTGTCAATAATATTCAAACATTAGGTTATGTCCCTGTTTTTTTAGTTTATTAATTTATTAATTAATAGTAATTTATATTGTTTGAATTTATAGAAATCAATCCAGACAATACCCATAAAAATAAAGTATTCTCATACTTGTATGGTTACTACTTAGTTACACGAAATTTCTTAAAAACTCCTTCCCGCAGTATAAACCATCCAGAATTAATAGCTTTATATTGATTCACAACTCATGGATCAATGAAGTTAGTAAAAGACCTCTGAAATTAATTGTTGAAAGAATATTATTAAAATGCTTCTCTCCTCTTCCCACCTTTTCTTCCTCGTGAAGAAGCTTTAAAGTGGACTTGATCAATTTTATGGTTCTCTTTCATACATTTTAAGACCTCTTGTTTCACCTCCTCATCAATTCAAAATTTTTTCCACCCATGTGAGTCTTCAGAAAGGAAAAAAATTTGAAGACACAAAGTAAGGAGAGTAAGCATTTGACATGGGTCTCTGGTGCTCATAGCGTTCAGGAGACACCTCTACCCCTCAGTGTTGCCAGCTTTGAAAAAACTTCACACAGCATGACAGTTCAACTGTACTATTACTTTCTGGACATGACTTGTATTATTAATTAGTATTATCCTTATAGTAATAATTTCTTGGAAAAAAATATTATTATCATGAAAGTATTATTAGACTTTGTTGTCAAATGATTATTTTAAGAGCAGACTAAATTTTTAAACATTTTTGTAAAAAAGCTAATTGAAGTATTCCCATTTAGAGATGAGATTATTTTGGTATTAATAGATGAAGCAAATATTTGATTTAATAAATAGGTACTACTTTTTTGCTCCTTAGAATCCTGAATGACAATTTATCATAGCTCTATGACTTAGTTTATACTTTTAATTATGGTTTGAAACCAGTTTTATATTTTTTCAATTTTATATGTGTTATTATTTAATTATAAATGTAACAAATAATTTTTTAAAGAGTAAGTTTTTCTAAGCAAAGGTAATTTATATATATCAATACTAGGTTAATTGCTAACCAAAAACTACTAACAAAGCTTATTTAAAATTTGGTAGCAATTCAAAAATAACTGAAGACTTAGGCAGCACTTTCTGAGCATGATATTTGAAATATGATTAATTAATTAATTGTTAAAACTTTGGATATATTTATATTAACAATACTGTTGTTTATTTCATACAGAATTTCATAGTATCGGTTCTCGGACATTACTGTTCTACATGCATACATATTTTTTATTAGTGATTTTCTGGTGTTTGGCTCATTTTTTATTTATAATGTTGACAACAGAAATCGACTTTTCTAAGGACAAGTATTTCAAACAAGGATTTGAACATAAAGAATTTCTCCTCAGTATGTGGGCAACTGTGAGCTTTAATTGTCAATCAGTTTTGAGTTAAAATTTTTCCATTCATTTATTAACTATTACTTTTCTTTCAGTTTTCTCACATAATATACTATGGAATTTATTCCTTAATAGACGTGATTGCTATTTGTGCAAAGAAAAATGAACAAAATCTGAAGATAAGGAAAATGCTTTATAATGCGGCTAATTACTTTCTGTTTTCAATAGTATTTCCTTTGACCGTAGTAAGTGACAATTTTATTCATTTTTTTTTTTTTAACATAGAGATTTGAGAGAAAATATTGTTAATTTTAAACTGAAAATTTGAGCACATTACTTTAAGTCGTAACAAAACATTTTTAGGAAAGAATTCACTATTTTATAATATATGTAGGGGAAAATATACAATAAAATGCTTTACTATATAAATACATATATAACATAATGTAAACATTACATGCAACATTTGCCTATTATTAAAAAATACTTTGACAGTATTTTGAATAAGATTACTAATAATTAATCTCCTTCTTATAAATGGCAGAGTGCTAGACTATTAATAGGAGGAGCAAGTAAGGAGGAAGTTGAATTAGCCATGTAAAAATTAAAATCATACATATAAAATGGTAAGTACTTACAATATTTTCAGCAAACTATTCAAGAAATGCGGAGAAGCTAGAATATCTTAAATACAGCTAAATTTCTCTTAACAGAATTCTCCCTGTTATGACCATTGTTTCATTCCCAACTGATTTGAATGGTTTTATTATATTTTTAACTCAAGTATAGTGGCTACTTTCTGTAACATATATGGACTCAGTTATTATTAGGTTTTGTGACTGAAAAGGTACTCTGCCTTGTTTTATTATTTATTTTATATCATTAACAAACAAAAACGTTTCAGAGTTGTCACCCCATCATCAGATATCTACAACAAATTCTTACCATGCATACAACACTTAATCAATATATCAAAATTTCTTTTTAAAAAATCTTAAAACAATTACCTGATTAAACATCTATTTAAAATTACATTTTGTTTTCTTCTTATTAGTGTTATATTGCTAATATAAAATTTTGTCACTGATATAAAATTTTTAATAATTAAAAAAACAAACATATTCTAAATAAGGAGATATGAAATACCTTCCTGAAACCAGGTTATCTTTTTCATTGATAACAAACAGTTTATAAGCCAAGTCAAAACTCTCCTACCTCTGTTCCACAAAAGATGATTAATTTATTAACAATATTTTTTAAACTTTTTTTTTTAGTAAAAGATATAACTTTAATAAGGGCTTAGTTATTTATTTATTGTACTATTAAGCTCAGTATTTACTGTATTTGATCACTCTATAATCGACAGAAGAAAGGAAACACAGCTTGATTTCTAAGAAATTCAAACACTATCATATTAACTTTGTTACATATACCTCTAAAGTTCACCTATGGTATTATCAATGACTTGTTTTTTTGACAATTTGGGATTTATGTGTTAATTAGGAGGGGACTTCAAGCTTTATATATATCAAGAATGCCCAATCCAAAGCAAAGGCAACAATGTGGCACGCCACAGATCCAAAATAGGCACATTGCAGGAGGCCAGCAGGTTTTTTATGTTGTAATTAAAAAATTAATGAAATTCTCTTTTTAGGTTGAAAGGGTTAAATAAACTAATTTTTGATATAGTTAACAAAATTACTATCTTATAAAAATAATTATTGTGAAGATGACATGGGCCATAGGGGAGGAGAGATCAAGAGTTGTGGACACCTTAATATGGATAATCCTGGCTATAGGCATGTGCTACAAAAAAATCAGGCACCTGTGGTTTATTCAATCATTTCAGTATCAGGATTTTTATGACTTTATATCATTAAACGTGTTTTTTTTTTCCCCTAACAACTTTCCTTAAGTGAATACTTCTCTCTAACAGACAAGATATCATTCCACTAAGGTGTCCATTACAGGGAAATTTCACTGTATATGTTATAGTTAAAAACGATGTGGAAAAATAAAAACAATTGGTCAAGATGTAGGAATGAGATTACCTTGCAGAATGAAGTTTTGATAAGATTTGGTGGAAGGAGGTGAACAGGTGTAGAACCTTTCATTTTCCTTAGTTATTTATAAGTACTATTACGAACTTCAGTCCATTGCAAAGTATTGGACTCAGTATTTAACTTAATGGTTGGTTTTATCCTACTTAATTTGATAAAAAATCTTGCTTTCCCAAAATTTTCAATCAATTAATATCTTAAATCTTAAATCCACACCCAGAATTCACTGATAGGTCTAAAACTGAAATAAAAATACTATATTTATGGATCTTCTCAACAGAGCATCGTTGCAAGGAAGCATATCTCATTGGTTACGGATGATAGATACTTTCTCTGAGGAGGTATGAATAATAAATAGATTCCAGAGGACAAACACTTCCAAATGTCCCTGGTCAGGGGTCTCTAGCTCTTGATTAATTTTAAGATATTAAAAGTAATTCAAAGTCAAAATAGAAGCCCAGGTATGACGGATAATTAAACAACCCTAAAAAAAATTAAATGTTTTATTTAAAATCGAGAAAGAAAAAGAAAGTAATTTCAAATGAAATCATTTATCTTTGAAATATTTCTAATAATTCATAAGCATTAGTTATTTTTAAATATTCTGTCTTTCTAGGTTACTTCATTTTTATTTTGGGTACTGTACTTTTGGGATACCGAACACATGTATCCTAAGCAAATGGAAATGTTCCCGTTTTACTTAAACCACATGATGCATACTCTGCCCCTGCCTGGTATTATATTGTACATGTTCACTCATGTAAGAAAAGAACCTAATAAGTACAAAACTTTGCCACCTTTAATAATTTTGCTGATTTTATATAGCATCATGTAAGTATAAACATGCATGTAAAGTTTGTATAATAGTGTAATTATTTCTAAAATGAGTTAATTAAAAATAAATTATCATGTATTTTATAAATACTAAATATGTACCATGACCCTGGACTACTCGGACCCATATGAAAAAAAAAGAAATAACATAGTAAAATGGTTCAGAATCTAACATGGATGATATTACATACTGCAGAGATTTTGCATTATGTCTAGATATAACTTCAAACATTTTATTCAGTGGGTCTAAGAAACACCAAGGTATTGCACTAATTGAAAATAAATAAAATCAATGTAAATTCTCTAAAAAACCTATAAGTGCAATAATACTGCATGTAAATTTGTTCTCTCCTCCTCTAATTTAAGCCCAAAAACTTTCTAAGGAGTCGAAACATTTTTTTTTAATTTACAATGTTATTTAAAGAGCTAATCAGAACTTGAGAGAAATGTATACCTAGCGATTCTCAGGAATTATAACAGTAAAACTTCTCTACAGTAAACAACCACATTTGGTTTCCTAATTCACTATATTTGTCATGCAGAAGAATATGACATGATGCCACTTTACTTCTGGAACATTCTCTCACAAAATATATATCTAACCCAAAATCTAAAAAAATTGTTTTTTCCTTTCTCTTTTTATCACATAATCAATATTATATCAAGTATTTTTTTAATGATAAGAAATATTTCTAGAAAAGAAAAAAACATTTTGAAAATTTTTCTGTTGTGGTCTGTTAGAGGGGGTCCATTGCTTAGGGATCTAAATTTATATACTCACAGGACGAGACATTTTAAAATTTTACAAAGAGAAGGGTATCCTCTGGAGAGAGGTATCATCTAGGATAGATTTCAATATATTATAATAACCTTGAGCCGAGTCTCGAGTCAAATCTAAAAAAATATAGAATTGTATTGTCCTCATGTCAGTAGGGTTAACCTAAGAATAAATTCTACCCTACTAGAATATATAATGTATATTCTGGAAAAAAATAGCTGAGAACAATACCTTAAATTTTATGTTTTAGGTAATTAATTTATCACGGAAACCCAACTTTTTGCCTTAATACCAGTACAGTAGAAAAACAAAATAAAAACAGTGAAAAATATATTCAGAACTAAATATTAGTGCTTTATACAAACAAGCACCTGGCCCCCTTCTGGAAAATGTTTGAAAAAGAAGTACCAAGAAGTAAAAATAAAATATCCAAAAACTTATTATTATTTTGCCAGTCAGATAATTTATAATAATAATAATTATTATAAAACTTTGATTGTAATCAAATGTTGTTTTAAAACTTATATATAATATATAGATAGGTTGGTAGGGATTTCTGTGGGGAGCAGGGGCCCTTCTTTGGTTAGCTATACCACTGAGTATTGCATCTGTATTTGTTTAAATTAATTTCTTGTCTAGATTAAGATATTAATTAAATATTCTGAAATTATAAATCTGCTCAAAGGTAGCTCATTTCTTCCTGACTACTTTTATGTAATAAAGGCTACCTAAAATATGGATCAAAATATCAATAAAAAAAATAAATAAACATTATATGAAATTTTCATACAAAAGTTAATAAAGAATGCTGTTTTTTTTTTTAGAGTCTTTGGTATTCGCAGAAGAACAGGAGTATGGGTCTACCCAGTTTTTGAGTTTTTTACATTCTCACAGGTTCAGTGGATTGCAGCTTTCACTTTGATAGCTTCAATAGTTTCCCATTTTCTTGGATACTATTTGTTCAACATCCTGAAAGGTACTTATCATATTTATGAATAATAATCATTATTTCAATATCCTGCTATTGTATTAGTTAATAATAACTAACGTTAATTGTAAATTTCCCAAAGGGTAATAAATGTTTTATATGTAAAGTTAAACATACAAGAAAATTTTAATGAAAAGATTACCTCTTATAAAACTTATTGTTTACATTCATCATCTAATTTTTTTAGTAATTTATTAATATTAATTTCAAGTTTCTTATCAGTTCCAAGCGCCTCCTTCATACCCTCCCTTACTGTCCTCTACTTTTCCTTAACAACCAACCGATTCACTTCTGTCCTACAATTTATTCAGTCTTTTTACAAATAAAAAATGGTTCTGTTAAAAAACACATATAGCAACTGCAATACATAATAAATAACTATTTTAACTCATACAAATATAAGGGTAGTTTTTAATATGAAAGATTGCAATGACGTAATATTTAAATTTTAAAAATATCATATTGTAATAACATAGGTATGTATTAATTAAACTTTAAAACAGGCATAGGGTCCAAAACAACGATGGAGTTTTAAAAAAAAATACGAATCTTAAGGGGATATAATAAATAATTTACTTACAATTAAAAAAATCATTTTGTTATTTATATGACTCCATTAGTGGTTATTTTCTCAATAAGTTTAATGAGATCTGCTTAATAAATTGAAAATTTAAGGTTAATAGTGGTCCAATGGATTTTGATAACTTAATAAATTCTATTTTGGTAAATACTAAATGATACTATTGTTAAATTTTATGAAACTGGGCTTGATTTGAAACTTAACTTATCTAATTTTTTGTACTGTGTGGACTTGAAATACTTTCATTCTAAACACCTTGATAAAACTTTATCTTTTAATTAGTTTAAATTACTTTCTGATTGTATCAATTAATAATAATGTCAAAGTTTCAAAAAATTGATCCAAGTAAAATATTAAGCTTTTCTTAGTACATTAGAAATATTCTGACAATCTCACCTCAAATATTTTATAAGAGAATCGATACTATTTAAGGTTTGTTTAAATCAAATATCATAATTCTTCTGTTTTATGTATTTCAGGTGTACGCTCATCTATTGCTTCAGAATTAGAGAAGATAGGAAGAGCTTCGCAACTGAAAAAGAAATACCGATGATAAAAAAAATTATAAAAATAAATAAATTAAAAAAAATAATA